>NW_027590417.1:0-87500 GCF_964213995.1 Mustelus asterias
TAGTAAATTTGCAGATGACACTAAAGTCTGTGGAGTTGAAGACAGTGTGGAGGGAAGTGGCTGGTGACAGAGGGACATAGATAAGCTGCTGAGCTGGGCTGAGAGGTGGCAAATGGAGTTTAAAGCGGAAAAGTGTGAGGTGATTCACTTTGGAAGGAGTAACAGGAATACAGAGTACTGGGCTAATGGTAAGATACTTGGTAGTGTCGATGAACAGAGGGATCTGGGTGTCCATGTGCATAGATCCCTGAAAGTTGGTACCCAGGTTGATAGGGTTGTTTAGAAGGTGTACGGTGTGTTAGCTTTTATTGGTAGAGGGATTGAGTTTCGGAGCCATGAGGTCATGTTGCAGCTGGACAAAACTCCGGTGCGGCCGCATTTGGAGTATTGCGTATAGTTCTGGTCGCCGCATTATAGGAAAGATGTGGAAGTGTTGGAAAGGGTGCAGAGGAGATTTCCCAGGATGTTGCCTGGTATGGTGGGAAAATCGTATGAGGAAAGGATGAGGAACTTGAGGTTGTTTTCATTAGAGAGAAGAAGGTTCACAGGTGACTTACTAGAGGCATACAAGATGATCAGAGGATTAGATAGGGTGGATAGTGAGAGCCTTTTTCCTCGGATGGTGATGGCGAACACGAGGGGACATAGCTTTAAATTGAGGGGTGAGAGATATAGGACAGATGTTAGAGGTAGGTTCTTCACTCACAGAGTAGGAAGAACGTGGAATGCCCTGCCTGCAGCAGTAGTGGACTCATCAACATTAATAGCATTTAAATGGTTATTGGATAAAAATATGGATGATATTGGAATAGTGTAGATTAGAGGGGCTTTAGATTGGTTCCACTGGTCGGCGCAACATCGAGGGCCGAAGGGCCTGTACTGCGCTGTAATGTTCTATGCTGTCGCCCCCCCACACCCCCCTTTCCTTCTCCCCCCCACACCCCCCTTTCCCTCTCCCCCCACAGCCCCCTTTCCCTCTCCCCCCAGATCCCCTTTCCCTCTGCCCCCCACACCCACGTTTCCCTCTCACCCCCACACCCCCCTTTCCCTCTCACCCCCACAGCCCCCTTTCCCTCTCCCCCCCCCACACCGCCTTTCCCTCCCCCCCACACCCCCCTTTCCCTCTCCCCCCACAACCCCCTTTCCCTCTGCCCCCCACACCCACCTTTCCCTCTCACCCACACACCCCCCTTTCCCTCTCACCCCCACAGCCCCCTTTCCCTCTCCCCCCCCCACACCCGCCTTTCCCTCCCCCCACATCTCCCTTTCCCTCTCACCCCCACACCCCCCTTTCTCTCCCCCCCACACCCCCTTTCCCTCTCCCCCACACACTCCCCTTTCCCTCTGCCACCCACACCCACCTTTCCCTCTCACCCCCACACCCCCCTTTCCATCTCCCCCCCCACACCCCCCTTTCCTTCCCCCCCACATCCCCCTTTCTCTCTCCCCCCCACACCCCCCTTTCCCTCTCCCCGCACACCCCCCTTTCCCTCTTCCCTCCCACACCTCCCTTTCCCTCTTCCCCCCACACCCCCCTTTCCCTCCCCCCCACGTCCCCCTTTCCCTCTCCCCCCCCACCCCCCCTCTCCCTCCCCCCCCCCACATCCCCCTTTCATTCTCCCCCCCACACCCACCTCTCCCTCCCCCCCCCGACACCCCCTTTGCCTCTCCCCCCACACCTACCTTTCCCTCTCCCCCCCACACCCCCTTTCCCTCTATCCCCCGACACCCCCTTTCCCTCTCCCCCCACACCCCCCTTTCCCTCTCCCCCCACTCCCCCTTTCCCTCTCCCCCCACACCCCCCTTTCCCTCTCCCCCCACCCTCCCCCTTTCCCTCTCACCCCCACACTCCCCTTTCCCTCTCCCCCACACCCCCTTTCCCTCTCCCCCCACACCCCCCTTTCCCTCTCCCCCCACACCCCCCTTTCCCTCTCACCCCCACACCACTATTTCCCTCTCTCCCCCACACACCCCTTTCCCTCTCACCCCCACACCCCCTTTCCCTCTCACCCCCACACCCCCTTTCCCTCTCCCCCCCACACCCCCCTTTCCCTCTCGCCCCCAGACCCCCCTTTCCCTCTCCCCCCACACTCCCTTTCCCTCTCCCCCCCACTACCCCCTTTCCCTCTCCCCCCCACACCCCCTTTCCCTCTCACCCCCACACCCTCCTTTCCCTCTCCCCCCCCACACCCCCTTTCCCTCTCACCCCCACACCCCCCTTTCCCTCTCCCCCCCACACCCCCCTTTCCCTCTCCCCACCTCCCCTCTTTCCCTCCCCCCCCCCCACACCCCCTTTCCCTCTCACCCCCACACCCCCCTTTCCCTCTCCCCCCCACACCCCCCTTTCCCTCTGCCCCCCACACCCCCCTTTCCCACTCACCCCCAAAGACCCCTTTCCCTCTCACCCCCACACCCTCCATTCCCTCTCATGTCAACATCCTTCTTTCCCTTCACATAACGACTCCACCTTGACACCCCCCTGTCACACTGCAACCCCTACACACCTCCCGCTCGAGGAAATGATGCAGTGTGAAGGGACATGGGGACAATGGACACATTTGCAAAGGAGTGGATCGCTAGTATCTGAAATGTAGAGACTGATCATCAGCCGGAAGCAGATTCAATCCAGAATTTCAAGGGGAAATGGGAAGCTGAAGGGTAAATATGTTCAGGGTTACGAGATGAGAGACACATCAAATGAGCCATGATCTTATGGACTGGATGACCAGTCTCGAGGGGCTGATTGATCTCCTGCAGGGACGTACCCTTTTCCGCCCCCTCCCCCACTTCGCCCACCCCCACGACTGTCCTTCCAAGTGAATGTTTGATGGATGAGTGCAGGGGCAGAGTCCTGTGTCTAATTGGTGCTGTATCTGACCTGAGAGAGATGTATAAACACAGTGGAGAGTGAGGTGCATTCTGTATGCAATCGCTCATTCCACACAACCCCTCACTCCCATCCCCCAAACCTCAACACCAATCTTCTTATCACTACCTGCATAATTACATCACTAAATTCATTTTATTATCAATATATATCCAGGTAGATGCCTGACCTCAGTCCCAATGTCTTTACCCACCAGGCGCATCACCGACTTCATTCTTAATATCCACAGACAAACCAATGCACCACTCACCTCACTCTCGCTGCTTAGTCCTTGTAACCTCCACATTACAACATCGATTAAGGACAACACAGCAAAAGTGTTACACAAACTGTCTCAAACACTGTCTGACACTCATCTAATATCTTTATTTTAAATCCCGTCGGGTGCTTGTCATCATATGACACAGGTTTAAGGTGTGTGGGGGAACGTTTAGAGGAGATGTGCGATGCAGGTTTTTTACACAGAGGGTGGTGAATGTCTGGAACACGCTGCCCGGGGAGGGGGTGGGAGCAGGTACAATAGCGGCATTTAAGGGGCAACTAGACAAGTACATGGATAGGATGGGAATGGAAGGATACGGACTCTGTATTGAACCGGTTGAAATAGCAGAGGTACTCAATCAATACTTTGCTTCAGTGTTCACAGTGGAAAAGGATCTTGGTCGTTGCAGTGCAGACTTGCAGTGGACTGAGAAGATTGAGCATGTGGGCATTAGGAAAGAGGATGTGTTGGAGCTGCTGAAAAGCACCAAGTTAGATAAAGCGCCGGGAACCGGATGGGAGGTACCCCAGGTTACTGTGGGAGGCGAGGGAAGAGATTGCTGATCCTCTGGCAATTCTCTTTGCGTCGTCAATGGAGACAGGAGAGGTTCCGGAGGATTGGAGGATGGCGGATGTGGTTCCGTTCTTCAAGAAAGGGAAAAGAGATACCCCAGGAAATTATAGACCCGAGAGTCCAACCTCAGTGGTAGGTAAGTTGATGGAGAAGATCCTGAGAGGCAGGATTTATGAACATTTGGAAAGGAATAGTATGATCAGAAGTAGCCAGCACGGCTTTGTCCGAGGCAGATCATGCCTTACGAGTCTGATTGAGTTTTTTGAAGATGTGACTAGACTCTTAGATGGGGAAGAGGGGTAGATGTGGTTTTTGTGGATTTCAGTAAGGCGTTTGATAAGGTGCCCCATGCAAGGGTTATGGAGAAAGTGAAGGGGCATGGGATAGAAGGGGACGTTGCTTTGTGGATTCAGAACTGGCTTGCCCACAGAAGGCAAAGAGTGGTTGTGGTTGGGTCTTTTTCAGAGTGGAGGTCGCTCATCAGTGGAGTGCCCCAGGGATCTGTTCTGGGACCCTTGCTCTTTGTGATTTTTATAAATGACCTGGATGAAGATGTGGAAGGATGGGTTGGCAGGTTTGCTGATGACACAAAGGTTGGTGGTGTTGTGGATAGTGTAGAGGGATGTCAGCAGTTGCAACGAGAAATAGATAAGATGCAAGAGTGGGTGGAGAAGTGGCAGATGGACTTCAACCCAGATAAGTGTGTGATGGTTCATTTTGGCAGGTCGAATAGGATGGAAGAATATAATATTGAGGGTAAGACGCTTGGCAGTGTGGAAGAACAGAGGGATCTTGGGGTCCGGGGTCATAGGACGCTCAAAGCAGCTTCGCAGGTAGAGGCTGTGGTTAAGAAGGCGTATGGAATACTGGCCTTCATCAACAGAGGAATTGAGTTCCGAAATCGAGAGATAATGCTGCAGCTGTATAGGATCCTGGTCAGACCCCACCTGGAGTACTGTGCCCAGTTCTGGTCGCCTCATTACAGAAAGGATGTGGAAGCCATAGAACGGGTGCAGAGGAGATTTACGAGGATGTTGCTGGGATTAAGTGGTATGCCTTATGAGGATTGTTTGAGAGAGCTAGGTCTATTCTCCTTGGAGAGGCGAAGGATGAGAGGTGACCAGATAGAGGTGTATAAGATGTTGAGAGGTATTGATAGAGTGGATTCTCAGAGGCTTTTACCCAGGCTGAAATGGTTGTCACGAGAGGCCACAGGTTTAGGGTGCTGGGGAGCAGGTATAGAGGAGATGTTAGGGGTACGTTTTTCACTCAGAGAGTGGTGGGTGCGTGGAATCGGCTGCCGGTAGTGGTGGTGGAAGCGGATTCGATTGATTATTTTAAGAGACTTTTGGATAGGTTCATGGAGGTTAGTAAGATAGAGGGTGAAAGATGAGCCTGGAAGGTAAGGAAATTGTTTGGCCCAACTTGTGGGCCGAAGGGCCTGTTTGTGCTGTCGCTTTTCTCTGTTCTAAGGAAACGTAAGAGTGCAGAATGTAGTGTTACAGTCATAGCTCGGGTGCCTAGAAAGATCAACTTGATGCAAATTAAGTCCATTCAAAAGTCCGATGGCAGCAGGGAAGAAGCTGTTCTTGTGTCGGTTGGTACGTGAGATCAGAATTTTGTATATTTTCCCTGATGAAGAAGGTGGAAGAGAGAATGTCCGGGGTGCGTGGGGCCCTGAATTATGGTGGCTGCTTTGCCGAGGTAGCGGGAAGTGTAGACAGAGTCAATGGGTGGGTGGCTGGTTTGAGTGATGGATTGCGCTACAATCATGACCTTTTGTAGTTTCTTGCAGTCTTGGGCAGAGCAGGAGTCATACCAAGCTGTGATACAGCCTGAAAGAATGCTTTCTATGGTTCATCTGTAAACGTTGGTGAGAATCACAGCTGACATTCCAAATGTCCTTAGTCTTCTGAGAAGGTAGAGGCGTTGGTGGGCTTTCCTAACTATATTGTTGGCACGGGGGGACCAGGACATGTCTGATAGTGATCTGGACACCTAAAAACATGAAGCTCTCGACTCTTTCTACTTCGATGGATGGATGTCAGAGCCAGCAGAACGTCACCATTAAGGCACGCTGCTTGGTTTTTCTTTGGTACTGGGATGATGGTCGTCTTCTTGAAGCAGATAGGGAACTCCGATTGTTGTAAAGAAAGCTGAAGATGATTATAAATACCCCCGCCAGCTGATCCGCGCAGTGTGTGAGTGTTCATCCGTGTACCTCATCCGGGCCAGTCGCTGTCCATGGGTTGACTTTCGAGTCGGCTGTTCTGACATCTGCAATTGTGACCTCAGATACAGCTGCATCCGAGGCTTCTGGGGTGGAGGGCATGCTCATGCTGACCTCATGCTCAACACGGACATAGTGTGCATTGAACTGATTAGAAATGGGTTTGGTGAAGCCAGCGATTTTACACACCTTCATCTTGTAGCCTGCTATGTCTTGCAGACCTTGGCACAGTCGGTGGGGGTCCGTCTGGCTATCATGGGGCACGAGGTTGGTCTGGTACTGGTTTTTTGCATCTTTGATGGATCTGTGTAGATCATATCTGGCTGTCTTGTAGAGGTCAGGGTCGTCTAACTTGAATGCCTCAGACCTGGACTTCAGAAAGCAGTGGATATCCCTGATCATCCATGGTTTCCGGTTGGGAAACACACGCAATATCTTCTTGGGCACACAGTCTCCTACACACTTCCGAATGATGTCAGTTACTGTAGTGACGTACTCGCTCAGGTTGTTCGTGGCGTTTTTAAATACTGACCAGTCCACTGACTCTAAGCAGTCACGTCGGAGATCTTTCGATTCCTCAGACCAACATTGCATGACATTATTGAATGGATCATCCCGCTTTAGCCTTTGTGTGTCAGCCTGTCGCAGGAGCACAGTCTTGTGGTCTGATTTGTCTCACTCTCTCTTACCCCAGTTGTGTCTTTCCTGATGCAGACGCTCAACGAACAAAGGCAAAGAAATGGACAGCACAGGAATAGGCCCTTCGACCCTCTCCAAACCTGTGCTGATCATGGTGCCCTAATTTAAAATAAAACCTGCTGCGCTTACTCGGTCAGTATCCCTCTTACCTCCTATTAATGCATCAATCCAGATGCCTCTTAAAAGTTGCTAATGTACCTGATTCCACCACCTCCCCTGTCAGCGCATTCCAGGCACCGACACTCTCTGTGTGGAAAACATCCCCCGCACATCTCCCTTAATATTTCATCCTGCCATCTTGAACCTGTGCCCCCTTGTAACTGAACCTTCCACCCTCGGAGAAAACCCTCTGACTATCCATCCTGTCTGTGCCTCCCACAATTTTGTGGACCTGTATCAGGTCTCCCCTCAGCCTTTGTCTTTCCAGTGAAAACAATCCTGATTTATTCAACCTCTCCTCATAGCCAGCGGAGCTGACTTCTCTCTCAGTTAAGTTACTGTTATAAACACCATTCCTCTCACAATAACTGCTTCCCCCATCATCACGCCCTCACTCCCGCCCCATCTATCCTTCTGTCTTCCTCTGTTTCACATTCACTCGCTCAGAGTCTTCCTCTCTCACTCTTATCCATTCATTTTCCCAGCCTCGCACCCTTTCTAGATTCAGCCCATCCCACAAGCCGTCCCTCTCTCTCGTGTTCATCTCTCTCCTTCCACATCTGGGCACGTTTCTGAACACTGTATCAGATGTGGGTCCAATGTCATTTGGAGCCTGTGCATTGCTGGTCACAGTTAAATCTGTTATTTTACTGCTCTAAAAGGTGATGTGATTGTCTCTGGTGCAGGGCCTGCATTTTCTGAGATGTCCCATTGCTTCTGAATATTTTCTCAGTTTGAGAAGCTGCAGTAGATTTCGGAATAAAAACAAATTTCTTTGCAGACTAAATAGTTCCAAATTATTGATCAACAGAATTTTGCAATTGATGCTAAACTCTAACCCACTTAAATCACATCACAGAATGTCCACAGTTAAAGATCACACAGAGAGACACAGTAACAATTGGGACTCAATTACTGAAATGTCACAGTCCAGTAACAGATATCACTGAAACTATCTGAGATCTCGACGTGGGACTGATGGTGTTTGAGTGGACAGCATCTTTCCACTTGTTATTAGTTGATAAATGTGATCAACAGAATCCAGTGTTTGGAAAGAAGTCAATACTAAAAATAAATATTTTTCATCACTGAACTCAATGTCGTAATCTGTTTGTTCATATATTTAAAAAAAACTTCAAACCAGGTTTCTGCCGCAATGTCCCTAAGGTGACTTTACAGTGTATAAATTAAAGGCTTTGGGAATATATAACATCAGATGTTAAAGTCAGAGAGACTGCCAGCAGCTCGAAGGGACACATCACTTCACACTGAAAATTATGATTCCAATTCGAATAGCTGAGAGAATAATCTACCCAATCATCGCCATTATTGGTGTTCCTGGTGAGTGACTCTAACCATTGAGGTTGTGTAAATCTGTGTGTGAGCGGCTCTCTGATTCTAAACTCTGACTGAAAATGCTCCGTGCTGATCTCGTGGTCACTGTTATAAAGACACCAGGTCAACGATGTAATTTACTTAAATCAAATGGCTTGAAGTCTCTCTGTGTTTTTAATCCTTTCCATCAACTGACAATGAGCCTCTGGATGTTATTCACGGGCTCACTACTCAATGAAGTTAATGTATTGAGGAGTGAACTACTCAATCTTATCTATTGTAAGATTGGACCTCAGTGAAGGTGATCTCTCTGAAATAATGTTCAGTGGGAGTAAGAATATAATGGAAATTTGAGTGTGGGTCACTAACCAGAGTGGAATACCTGACACCAGTGAACAAGTATTGCAGGGTATATTTGTCAGTGTAAAATTGTACTGATTGTGGTTCTTTCACCTGAGTGGAATATCTGATCGAAGTCTCCATTAATATCTGGCACCATCTGTCCAAGTAGAATTGTATTGTGTTTCGGAAAAGAATTGCAATGAAATAAGTTGTTTCAATGTTAAATATATCCTATTTTAATTTGGTGAGTGAGATGTCCATTCTGTGGAGCTGCGTCAGTCTTTTATCTTTGGAATATGTTGAAAACAGGAAGAGTTTGGCTTTGTTTGGTGGTCAGTGGATGATGTGAAATTTCTCCATACCTCGGCTTTGTATTGAAAAGAAAGAGGTTTCAGCGATTTCCTGATATTTAAACAAACCAATTACAAACCGTGCAGTATTCAGTGATTGTCAAACATTTTGTGAATTGTTCACATTTCCATTGATCTATAAATGAACTCCAGTGGGTTTTTTTCTGGGTTGTTGTGGTTCTGTCTAAACTGTGTTGCTTCTGAAAGCGATTTGTGAATCTGATCACCTGAAGCCCTGAACTCCTCGAAAACATTCAGATACTTGATTTCGACAGAGTGATTGGGAAACATATTGTTCTGATCAGAATGAAGAACCTGACACTGAGCTGTGGTGAAATTAATTTCCACTTCCAATACCCAATTTGCAAGTTTATAATTTATTATTAACGTGTTATTGTATTTACATAGAACATAGAACATAGAACAGTACAGCACAGAACAGGCCCTTCGGCCCACGATGTTGTGCCGAGCTTTATCTGAAACCAAGATCAAGTTATCCCACTCCCTGTCATCCTGGTGTGCTCCATGTGCCTATCCAATAACCGCTTAAATGTTTCTAAAGTGTCTGACTCCACTATCACTGCAGGCAGTCCATTCCACACCCCAACCACTCTCTGCGTAAAGAACCTACCTCTGATATCCTTCCTGTATCTCCCACCACGAACCCTATAGTTATGCCCCCTTGTAATAGCTCCATCCACCCGAGGAAATAGTCTTTGAACGTTCACTCTATCTATCCCCTTCATCATTTTATAAACCTCTATTATGTCTCCCCTCAGCCTCCTCCGCTCCAGAGAGAACAGCCCTAGCTCCCTCAACCTTTCCTCATATGACCTACCCTCCAAACCAGGCAGAATCCTGGTAAATCTCCTCTGCACTCCTTCCAGCGCTTCCACATCCTTCCTATAGTGAGGTGACCAGAACTGCACACAATATTCCAAATGTGGTCTCACCAAGGTCCTGTACAGTTGCAGCATAACCCCATGGCTCTTAAACTCCAACCCCCTGTTAATAAAAGCTAAAACACTATGGGCCTTCTTCACAGCTCTATCCACTTGAGTGGCAACCTTTAGAGATCCGTGGATATGAACCCCAAGATCTCTCTGTTCCTCCACAGTCTTCAGAACCCTACCTTTGACCCTGTAATCCACATTTAAATTAGTCCTACCAAAATGAATCACCTCACATTTATCAGGGTTAAACTCCATTTGCCATTTTTCAGCCCAGCTTTGCATCCTATCTATGTCTCTTTGCAGCCTACAACAGCCCTCCACCTCATCCACTACTACACCAATCTTGGTGTCATCAGCAAATTTACTGATCACCCTTCAGCCCCCTCCTGGGGGATAGATAGAGTGAACGTTCAAAGACTATTTCCTCGGGTGGATGGAGCTATTACAAGGGGGCATAACTATAGTGTTCGTGGTGGGAGATACAGGAAGGATATCAGAGGTAGGTTCTTTACGCAGAGAGTGGTTGGGGTGTGGAATGGACTGCCTGCAGTGATAGCGGAGTCAGACACTTTAGAAACATTTAAGCGGTTATTGGATAGGCACATGGAGCACACCAGGATGATAGGGAGTGGGATAGCTTGATCTTGGTTTCAGATAAAGCTCGGCACAACATCGTGGGCCGAAGGGCCTGTTCTGTGCTGTACTGTTCTATGTTCTATGTTCTATGTCCTCTAAGTCATGAATAACTATGACAAAGAGCAGAGGACCAAGCACTGATCCCTGCGGCACTCCGCTAGCAACCTGCCTCCAATCCGAAAATTTTCCACCACCACCACCCTCTGTCTTCGATCAGACAGCCAGTTACCTATCCAGTTACCTATCCAGTTACCAATTTAAGTGTATTCTTCCACTCTGCTCATTCTCATTCTCAGTTTGGATTGGTTGGTACATTTTGGAACTATAATTTTGCTTCCCTATTCCATATTGTTGATGTAAATTCATGAGGGGAAAGTCGTGCTTGACGAACATGTTGGATTTTTATGAAGATGTGACGAGGGCGGTTGATGGAGGAGAACCGGTGGATGCGGTGTTTTTGGATTTCCAAAAGGCGTTTGATAAGGTGCCCCATAAAAGGCTGCTGAAGAAGATTAGGGCACACGGAGTTGGGGGTAGTGTGTTAAAGTGGATTGGGGACTGGCTATCCGACAGGAAGCAAAGAGTCGGAATAAATGGGTGTTTTTCTGGTTGGAGGAAGGTAACTAGTGGCGTGCCGCAGGGATCGGTACTCGGGCCGCAACTGTTTACCATTTATATAGATGATCTGGAGGAGGGGACGGAGTGTAGGGTAACGAAGTTTGCAGACGACACAAAGATAAGTGGAAAAGTGAATCGTGTGGAGGACGGAGAAGATCTGCAGAGAGATTTGGACAGGCTGAGTGAGTGGGCGAGGATATGGCAAATGGAGTATAACGTTGAGAAATGCGAGGTTATACACTTTGGAGGAAATAATAACAAATGGGATTACTATCTCAATGGAAACAAATTAAAACATGCTACGTGCAAAGGGACCTGGGGGTCCTTGTGCATGAGACGCAAAAGCCCAGTCTGCAGGTACAACAGGTGATCAAGAAGGCAAATGGGATGTTGGCCTATATTGCGAGGGGGATAGAATATAAAAGCAGGGATGTCTTGATACACCTGTACAGGGCATTGGTGAGGCTGCAGCTGGAATACTGTGTGCAGTATTGGTCCCCTTATATGAGGAAGGATATATTGGCATTGGAGGGAGTGCAGAGAAGGTTCACCAGGTTGATACCGGAGATGAGGGGTTTGGATTATGAGGAGAGGCTGAGGAGATTGGGTTTGTACTCGTTGGAGTTTAGAAGGATGAGGGGGGATCTTATGGAGACTTATAAGATAATGCGGGGGCTGGATAGGGTGGAGGCGGAGAGATTCTTTCCACTTAGTAAGGAAGTTAAAACTAGAGGACACAGCCTCAAAATAAAGGGGGGTCGGTTTAAGACAGAGTTGAGGAGGAACTTCTTCTCCCAGAGGGTGGTGAATCTCTGGAATTCTCTGCCCACTGAGGTGGTAGAGGCTACCTCGCTGAATATGTTTAAAGCGCGGATGGATGGATTCCTGATCGGTAAGGGAATTAAGGGTTATGGGGATCAGGCGGGTAAGTGGTACTGATCCACGTCAGATCAGCCATGATCTTATTGAATGGCGGGGCAGGCTCGAGGGGATAGATGGCCTACTCCTGCTCCTATTTCTTATGTTCTTATGTTCTTATGTTCTTAAATGGTGAAGGACAGTGATCCCAGCGCTGATCCTCGTGGAAAACCACTTCCCACCTTCCAGCAGTCAGAGTAAATCCCTTTAACTCCCACTGCCTGTGTTGTGTCTTTGTAACCAGCTTCTAGTCATTCTGCTGCTGGTCCTCTAACTCCACTTGCTCTGAGTTTACTGAAGTCTGTTAACTTACTGAACGTATCTAGAAACGCCATGTGTCGGACATCGACCAGATTATTCCTGATAATTGCTAAAATTATTCAATGAAATCTGTCAAGAATGATCTTAATTTTGGAACATGTGCTGAATGCTCTTTATCACAGCCTGTGTTACTTGATGTATTTTTTTTTACTCTTTTGAAGTTAGTTCATTTATTTTTATATGTTGAGGTTGTGACTGGACAACTGCTCTTTGGATTTTTAAAAATTTAATTTCTGTTTAAACTCAAGAAAGAACATAAACCTTCTATTGTTTTCCATTCCAGTGGGTAACTTCTGATGATCAGCTGCTTAAGAAGGCAGACATGACAATTTTCTTTATTAGCTGATGTATCGAAGATAGGAGCAGGGAGGTGATGATGGAGATGTATGAAACACTCATTTGTCTTCAGCTCGAGGACTGTGAGGAGTTCTGGTGACCTCACTAGACGGAGGATGTGATTGCTCTGGAAGGAACGCAAAGGAGATTCACCAGGATGTTGCCTGGGCAGCAGTGTTTCTGCAGTGAAGACAGGCTGGTTAGGCTGGGGTTGCTTTCCACAGAACAGTGAAGGCGGAGTGCGGACATCATTGAGGTGTTCAAAATTATGAGGGACAAAGATAGGATAGTTAAGAAGAAACTTCTTCCCCTGAGCAGAGGGGTCAATGTCCAAGGTGTGTAGACTAAGGTCAGCAGCAGGAGGGTTAGAGGGTTTCTGAGGAAAATAAAATGTTCCTGTGTCATTTCAGAAATGCTGCTGGTCATCCTGCACAGCAAGATCCCACAATCACACTGCAATGTGAGAGCAGCCAGATTTAAAACACAATTGTCGGTGCGAATTGGTGAAAATCTAAAACACATCATCACAGATTCACCCTCAGTAACACAATCACTGTTTACAAATCCATCCTTTTGGGAGGAGCAAGGGATTGATTAAGGGAAGAAAAATAGAGTATGAAAGTAATCTACCATGGAACATGACAACTGACTTCAAAAAATATCTATCGGTATGTAAAGAGACACAGATTGACAAACTAGGACCTTTGCAGTCAGAAATGGGAGATACTCTAACGGGGACAAAGTAATAGCTGAGGAAATAAATTGAAGATTGCTTCGATCATCAGAAAGGAAGACATGAATAATGTGCCAAAAGTTCTGAGAGGAACAAGTTTTAGAGAGAAGCTGAAGGAAATTTGAATTTGCAGAGAAATGCTTTTGGGGAAAATGATGGGATTGAAGGTGGATAAATCTCCAGGTCCTGATAACCTTCATCCCAGAGTACTTAAGGAAGTCTTCCTGGGAATAGCAGATCCAATGGTGGTTCTTTTCCAATTTTATTGGACTCTGGGCTGATTCCTACAGATTGGAGGGTAGCTAATGCAAGCCCGGTATTCAGGCAGGACTGGAGAGAGAAAACAGTGAACTATAGACCAGTGAGCCTAATGTCGGTGCTGGGGAAGTTGCAAGAGTCAAATTTCAAGGATTTGATAACTCGGCATTTGGAAGGCAGTGCCATAATCAGACAAAGTCAGCATGGATTTACTAAAGGGAAATCATGATTGGAATATATTGGAATTGTTTGAGGGTGGAACCGGTAGAGTTGACCGAGGGGAACCAGTGGATGTGGTTTATTTAGTCTTCCAGAAGGGTTACTGAATGCATCATCTCCAAATTTGCAGATAGTACAAAGCAGGGTGGGAGGGTGAACTGTGAGGAGGGTGCAGAGAATATTCAGCGTGATTTGGACAGTATGAGGGTGTGGTCATACGCATGGCAGATGCAGTTTAATGTGGATCACTGTGAGGATATCGACTCTGGTAGGAATATTAGGAAGACAAGTTATTATTGAATGGGTGTAAATTGAGGGAGGTGGATTCTCATCAAAACCTTGGTCTCCTCGTGCATCATTCACTGCACGGAACCAGGCAGGTACAGCAGGCAGGAATGGAGCTAAATGGTCTGTAAGCTTTCATAGCGACATGATTCCTATTGAGGGATAGGGATGATTTGCTGCAATTTATAAAGGATTGGTGAGGCCACACCTGGAGAGTTTTGTACAGTTTTGGTGTCCTGATCTGAGGAAGGATGTCCTTGCTATAGAGGAAGTACAGCGACGGTTTACCAGGCTGATTCCTGGGATGGCAGGTCTGTAATATGAGGAGAGATTAGATTGGTTAGGATTATATTCAGTAGAAATTTATAGAGTGAGAGGGGACCTCATAGAAACGTATTAAATTCTAACAGAATGAGGCAGGGTCGATTCAGAAAGAATGTTCCCAATGGTAGGGGAGTCGAGAACTCGGGGTCATAGTTTTAGAATTAGGGACAAACCTTTTGGAGCTGAGGTGGGGAGAAATCTATTCAGTCAGAGGCTGGCGAATGTGTGGGATTCACTACCACAGAATGTTGTTAAGACAATTGCATTCAGAATAGTGAGAGGGGATCTCATAGAAACTTATAAAATTCAAACAGGATTCGAACGGGTCGATTCAGAAAGAAAGTTACCAATGGTGGGGGAGTCCACAACTCGCTGTCTTCGTTTGATGATAAGGGAAAACCTTTTTAGAACTGAGGGGAGGAGAAATTTCTTCAGTCAGAGGGTGGTGAATGTGTGGAATTCACAGGCATTCTGTGACTTCAAAAATAAATGAGATATAGCTCTCGGGGCTAAAGGGATAAAAGGATATGGGGTCAGGGTGAATCAAGTTATTAAATTTGATGATCAGCCACAATAAAATTGAATGGTGGCGCAGGCTCCTACTCACGCTTCTAGTTTATATGTTTCAATGACTGGGGAGCTCGGCTGGAATGATACAGTGGAGGACCCCCTAAACACGTCCTCTCTCCCCCCACCCACCCTTCCTCACCCCCCAACACCCTCCCCCCGACACTTTATCTTCTCACCGCTCCCTTCCTCTCGGCCTTCTCTCTCTCTCTCTCTCTTACACCTTCCTCTTTTTCTCTCTCTCCCTCACTGATAACACAATCTAACAAGAACGTTGGGTGGGAGAGTTTGAAAACCGACAATTGCATCCTGAGTGGAATGAATTGCCGCCGCTGCTGCAGTTTTATTTAATGATTGATCTCATAAAATTAAACACAGTAACTGTATGGAATGAAGTGAATGGAAAAGGCATCCTGAGGGCCCTGAGATTAGGCCTTGAATTGAGGCCTAGTCCCAGAGGATGTGCAATAAACCTTGGGGACAAAGAACAGGATTCTCGCCACCCCAGTGAAACAGAACTGTCCTTTCCAGCCCCAAAACATCCCACACATGGAGGGAAAGGGCGAGAGGGGAAAAGAGAACCACTGTTCCCCACACTCTGTCCCGCCCGCACACCCCTCATACACCCCACAACAATAAAACAACAGCAAATCACAAGGGGATTTTATTTTACATGAACTACAAGATGCAACATTGAAGCAAATGGTTGGAGAGAGAGAGGGAACGTTGTGATGACAGAGGCCGAGATATTGAACCCCCTGCCCTACCCACTCCCTCATAAAAAATGATAAATCCTCCAAACCCCACCACCCTGTCTAAAAACACAAACAGGACACAGGGATTGAGCATTAGTCTTTACCAAGGCCAGGGGTTTGATTTTTATCCCCTCCACCCTCCCAAATTTCCCTTTTAAGTTGTGTGGTTACCATTTGCAGTTCTGTAAGTGCTGCAAGTCATTGATGCACAGCACGATCCCATGGGTAGCAATGTTTCCACACCGCCCAACCTAGTCGGCAAGTGGCTCAAACCTCAACTGGGAAGAAACTGTTCATTTCCTCAGGATACATTTCAAAACAGACTGTCTCAGGACTGGAGTGTTTGAACATCACGCTTTCTGGAAAGATGTGACAGGGACATCAGCAGTTACTGCTCTCAGGAAACCCTCTACCCCCGAATCCTGTGACATTTTCCCTCCACCCTAACTCCACAATGTTCAGCTATCTCTCCCCCTGTTTAACCTGATCCTCCCGTTTCTCTCTCACTCCCACATTCTGTAACATCAGCCTTTCCTCAGCCTGTCCCCCAACTCTCTCACTCCCTCTCTCACAAACCACAGAATGGAGAGACAGAGACACAGATAGAGAGACAGTGACATGAGACAGAGGTTGATGCCCTTTTAACAAGCCACGCCAAATTCTCCAAAGAGGAACACCTTGCTTTGTGATGTGTGAAAGGTGTGTGGGAAGGTGTGAACTGTTCTTCATTAACATTTAGTGGTTAACCAACAGAAATATCTGACACTCACTTTAAGTGAACAATTAACAATTTATGTATTTAACCAGCAGGGAACTTTAGATAAAGAAGTAGCATTGTGATTAAAGTAAGATTCTACTGGAATGCAGTTCAAATAAACACAAGGACATTCATTAACAGAAAAAAAAGAACATAATTTAGGAAAACCTTTGGCGTTCGTCTTTCTATTCCGCTGCCTGCGAGTTATTTCTGATTCAGATCGATAGATGGAGAGGTCTATTCAGTGATAATCAAAGCTGGAGAGAGCTGCTCTTTCCCTCTCTGGGCTTTGAGAGGTGGCAGCCCTTCAGTTGAACTGCAGGCAGGCAGTTGATCTCCTGCTTTTATACTGTGATGACCTATGAATTTTCCTGCACCAGGATTGATCTGCTCTTGTCAACAGCAATAAATTAACATTTGATAGCTTCCTGATAGCTGAGTGTCTTCTTTGAACTGATAGGCTGAACTCAAAATTCAAAAACCTGCAAAGCCTGTTACCATGGCGATGCTGACGCTTGGCCTTTGCTGCAAATGTTGCAGTCTGTGTACTCTGTCTGTACCTGCATTTGAAGCCTCCAAGCATTGACACAAGTCCAACTTTAAAGGGACACAAAACCAGCTTTTAAAGGGACCACACTTCACAAACTCAGCTTCCCAACACCAGACATAGAGCGAGAGCTCCGACAATCACCGCCACAGCAAACTGTATTCAAATAGAACCCTGTGCATTTCATTTCACCCTCACATTTATCTCTCTGCCTCACACACATTTTTTATTCCACAATTACACCCGCTTCTAGTTAAAGATCTTTCATTCCAGGCCATCAAGAATTATTTACAGTGATGAGATTAATTGTTAATCTGACCTCACTGCTGTTAATTTAGAGATTTCTGATGCAACTTGTGCACAGGAAGATCCAAAGCACAGAGGCAGTTTCAAAATTCAGTTCAGAGTTTATGATAATTGTTTTCTGTGTGTGTGTTTCTTGTTTTAATGTACAAACTGAGGCTGCAATATTGGTCGCACAGTAAGATCCCACAGGCAGCGATGTGATATTGGCTGAATGTCCCCTCAGTCCTCTGCAGAAAGTGATCATGAAATCCCTCAGTCCCATTGTTCAAGTTTAAGCTTTTTTATATTCAAGGCCTTGGAGCCTTCTTTGCAGTCAGTGAGCGATTTTCAAAGAGGATGATCATTGTTACAAGGCAGGCAAAGGGCCCAGGACAGTGCATGCACAGCAAGATTCCATAGCAGCTGCACTGTGCAACGAATCAAATGAGACACAGACCTTCCCCTGCCTACATCCTCACACCTGCTGTGAGCCCCTCCCCCAAAGCACCCAACAAAAATCCCCACACACCTTCCACTCTGTGTGTGTGCATTGTCCCAAGTCTGGAGAATTCCCTTCACTGCAATGGAATGATAAAACTCTCTCTTAACACTGAGACAACCTTTAAAACAAGTTCTGCAGCAAGATCGCACAAGGTGCAGTTTGCAGTGTGGAGTGTGTTTTACACCGTTTAATGGAATGTAACCCTGAAAAGTGTGAGCTGATACACTTTGGAAGGAGTAATTTGACAAGGAAGTACTCAATGAATGTTCGGACGATAGGAAGATCTATGGTAGAATGTGACCTTGGCGTATTTGACCACAGATCTTTGAAAGCAGAAGGGCGTGTTAGGAGGGAGGTGAAAATGGCACATGGGGACACTTGCATTTATCAATCGAGGCATAGATGACAAAAGCAGGGAAGTAATGTTGGAATTGTCTCGATCTTTGGTGAGGCCCCAGCTGGAGTACTGTGTGCAGTTCTGATCGCCACATTATAGGAAGGATGTGTTTGGGCTGGATGGGGGTACAGAGGAGATTCACCAAGATGCTGCCTTGGATGGAAGATCAACGTTATGAAAAGATGTTGCGTGGGCTTGGGTTATTAACGTTTTAGCAGAGAAGACTGAGGGGCGACCTGATCGAGGTAGACAAGATTATGAGGGCCATGGACAGAGTGGATAAGGAGCAACTGTTCCCCATATCTGAAGGGTCAGTCACGAGGGGACAGAGGTTCATGGTGGGGGTAAGGAGGTTTAGGAGGGAGGGGTGTGAGGAATATGTTTTTCCCCAGAGGGTGGTGAGGGTCTGGAATGCGCTGCCTGGGAGGGTGGTGGAGGTGGGTTGCCTCGCATCCTTTAAAAGGTATCTGGATGAGCACTTGGCACAACATAACATTCAGGGCTCTGGGCCAAGTGCTGACAGATGGGGTTAGGTGGGATTTCAGGTATTTCTAATGTGACAGTGCAGACTCGATGGGCTGAAGGGCCTCTTCTGCTCTGTATGATTCTATTATTCTATAACCTCTCATTCTTGGTTCTCCTCATTCTCTCTCACTCTTTCCTTCCCTCCATTTCTTCCAATCAGACAGAAACATTGAAATGGAGAGAGAGAGAGTTCCACAGAGAGAATCTTCTAAACCTGAATTAAAATGCCAGCCCTGCTCCATCCTGCCCACCCCCTGTCCCCTCTCAGTCTCTAGAAGCCGCTCAACTCCCTCTTTCAGTTTGGGAAGCGGCTGCTGATTCCTTCAGGACACTTTTTAAATCCTCCCAGACTATCTGACAGGGATTGAGTGGAGCTGCAGCTGGTGACCACACACTGGAGACTCTCACATCCTGTCTCTCTTTCTCAAATGCTGTCCCTCCATCACCACCTCTGCTTTGACCTTCCACTCCCCTCGGGCCTCCCTCTGTCTGTGCTCCACTCCCTCCTTCTCTTTTCTCCTCCTGCCACTATCTCTCTCTCTCATTGGAAAGATTCTTATCTAGGGCCAGGTCTTTGCAACCACACCCACCACCTCTTACTCCATCCCTCCTTCTAAGTTCCTATTTCTGTCCATATCTCTGCTTCTTTCCCTCTCTTTCATGTGCACTGTGTTGAAAGGAGCGATGCAATATTTCTGAGCCACACTGCCAATAACCACAAACCATATTGCTGTGAGGGGGTGGGAAGAACCACCTTATCTGGGGGTCTCCAGTTAGGAGTCAGTGCCCAGCTTCCTGTCTCTGGAGAATAGCCTCAGTCAGAGCCCTGAGATTCCTTATTTACACAAATCAATCAATAGATCGATTCATTTATTCATAAATAACGACTGGGAGGCTCATTTTAAAAAGTCGACCAAAGGAATGGACACAGCTTGTTCCCAGTTTAAAGAGGGGAGTTTATCTCTTTCTGTCACTGAGGGGATATGTATCCAAACTCAGAATTCACATGGAGCTGGGTGGAGGATTACACCAAGCGCGAGGCTGGGGGAATGACATGTCTCCCCCCACCCCCACTTTGTCCTCTCTGGATATGGTCACAGTGCTGCCCATGGGATCATGCTGTGCTTAAAATCCCCACAAAGAAAGCTGGAAAGGGAGAGGGAGAGATTCTCCAGGAAGGTGAACAGGAATGGGGCGAAAGCGAGATGGAGAGAGCAATACTGGGGTGAGATAGAGAGATATGGGGAGAAACAGGAGGAGAGAGAGAACAATTGGAGAGCGATAGGGAGATATGGGGTAAAGTTATAATGAGAATGAAGAATGGAAACGCACTGGATAAGAGAGAAATCCAGATAGAGGGAATAAAGCTGGTTGGAGAGAAGAAGAGATTAGGAAGAGATAGATAGGGAAGCAAAGGAGAAGGCAAAGAGAGAGGGAGAGAAGAAAGGAAAAAAGAGACGGACAGAGGTTATAATCTGTAAATTAGAAGCATAAAAAGCTGTGGGGGAGAGTCAGAATGGGGATGAAATCTGGAGAGGGGAAGTTAAATCGAAAAATCCTGAATTGACTTCCAACTCCACCAGCTGTCCAGTCCAGAGAGGTGTTCAATCCGGGGTGGGCTCTGATAATTGGGTGCAGGAAGGGATTGCAGATTCTATCTCTGTCCACTTTGGGTCTCATTGGGAAACCCGTCCAGTCTGAATTAATCCTGGAAAACACATCAGGTGAGAAATGCAATCTGTGTGAAATATTTGAATGATGAGAATGTGCAGATTTGCTCCATCAAAGTGAGAGATGTGTAATTCACAGCTTCCTGTCCCCCAGTCCCTACTTAACCAGCGGTGTTACATTGGCTACTTTCCAATCTGCAATGTTAATCTCTAACACAACTCCTCCAACAACCCCGCCACCCCGGGAACCCCATTGGATTGATGCTGAAATCCTCTCCTTACTGTGACTTCACACATGGGGAATGTTCACTCACTCATTTCCCGCCTCTTGTCCCTTTTTCACTGACAGTTAATTTAGTGGGAATTGTGATCCTGAGTCGGGGAAAGTGTGGCCTCTCCACCTGCACCACTCGCTACCTGGTGACCATGGCAGCGGCGGATCTGCTCTTCATCATCTTTACCCCCATTCTCAGCAGGATAAATGTTTATTATTTCCCGCTGAGTTTCCTGTCCCTCACCCCTGTGTGTCGTGTTCACTCTGTCCCGCTGGCTGCAGCCACAGAGTGTTCAGTCTGGTTCACCATCACTTTCTCCTTTGATCGATTTGTGGCCATTCGCTGCCAGAAACTGAAAACTAAATATTGCACCGGGAAAACTGCGGCTGTGGTTCTGGCAACAACCGGCCTCCTGCTCTCTGTGAGACACATCCCCCGGTACTTTACACTGGAACCGGGGTGGATAATGGACAATGTCCAGTGGGGCTGTGTGACAAAGACAAGCTATTGGACTGATCCTGGCTGGGTTGTATTTTCCTGGTTTGATCGGGTTTTAACCCCATTGCTCCCATTCGGTTTAATCCTGGTGATTAACGCTCTGACAGTCAGACACATTTTGGTGACCAGTCGAGTCCGGAAGGGACTGAGGGCTCAGAGTCAGGGAGAGAATCGCAGAGACCCCGAGATGGAGAGCAGAAGGAAGTCAATGATTTTACTCTTCAGCATTTCCGGGGCTTTCATTCTCCTCTGGGCCGTGTCTGTTATATTTTTTATCTATTCGAAAGTGAAAGGATTTATTTACGTCACTCTTCCTGAATTCACATTTCAACATGTCGGATGGATGCTGCAGGATGTAAATTGCTGCACAAACACATTTATTTACGCGGTGACTCAATCCAAGTTCAGGGAGCAGATCAGGATCGCGGTGAAATATCCGCTCACATCAATTATTCAATTAATGAAGAAACAAAACTGACTGACAGCCAATCACAGAGCGGGATCACTAAATCACCGCCTCAGCCAATCACAGAGAGGGATCACTAAATCACCACCTCAGCCAATCACAGAGCGGGATCACTAAATCACCGCCTCAGCCAATCACAGAGAGGGATCATTAAATCACCGCCTCAGCCAATCACAGAGCGGGATCACTAAATCACCGCCTCAGCCAATCACAGAGAGGGATCATTAAATCACCGCCTCAGCCAATCACAGAGCGAGATCACTAAATCACCGCCTCAGCCAATCAGAGACTGGATTGCTAACTGACTGCCTCAGCCAATCAGAGCCTAGATCGACTACTGCACGAATCAGCCAATCAGAATTGCCGCTCACTTCCTGACAGCCAAGTCCACCAATGACTGGTCTCCGCACTTTGACTGACAGCGGATGAGCCAATCAGAGGCTGAGCTTTCTGACTGACAGCCGTGTCAGCCAATCAGAACACCAGCAGCTAACGGCCCCGCCCCCAGAGCAAATCCGGGAGTGACAGACACTTCAACCAATCAGGAAGCTGGTGTCAGTGTGTGAGGGTCAGTGTCCACGTGTGTGTCACTGTGTGTGTGTCACTGTGTGTATCACTGTGTGTGTGTGTGAGTCAGTGTGTGTCACTGTGTGTGAGTGTGTGTGGGTCAGTGTCCATGTGTGTGTCACTGTGTGTCACTGTGTGTGTGTGTGTGTGTCACTGTGTGTGTGTCAGTGTGTATCACTGTGTGTGTGCGTGTGTGAGTCAGTGTGTGTCACTGTGTGTGTCAGTGTGTATCACTGTGTGTGTGTGTGAGGCAGTGTGTGTCACTGTGTGTGTGTGTGTCAGTGTGTATCACTGTGTGTGAGTCAGTGTGTGTCACTGTGTGTATGTCAGTGTGTGCCACTGTGTGTGTGTCTCACTGTGTGTGTGTGTCAGTGTGTGTCACTGTGTGTGTGTCAGTGTGTCTCACTGTGTGTGTGCGTGTCAGTGTGTGCCACTGTGTGTGTGTCTCACTGTGTGTGTGTCAGTGTGTATCACTGTGTGTGCATGTATCAGTGTGTGTCACTGTGTGTGTGTCAGTGTGTCTCACTGTGTCTGTGCGTGTCAGTGTGTGTCACTGTGTGTGTGAGTGTGTGTCAGTGTGTATCACTGTGTGTGTATCAGTGTGTCTCACTGTGTGTGTGTGTGTGTCAGTGTGTATCACTGTGTGTGTGGGTCAGTGTGTGTCACTGTGTGTGTGTGTCAGTGTGTCTCACTGTGTGTGTGCATGTCAGTGTGTGTCACTGTGTGTGTGAGTGTGTGTCAGTGTGTATCACTGTGTGTTTTTGTCAGTGTGTGTGTGCATCAGTGTGTGTGAGGGTCAGTGTCGATGTGTGTGTCAGTGTGTGTCACTGTGTGTGTGAGTGTGTGTCAGTGTGCATCACTGTGTGTGTGTGTGTGTGTGTGGGTCAGTGTGTATCACTGTGTGTGTGTGGGTCAGTGTGTGTCATTGTGTGTCTGTGTGTATCACTGTGTGTGTGTGTGTCTCAGTGTGTATCACTGTGTGTGTGTCACTGAGTGTGTGTGTGTCAGTGTGTATCACTGTGTGTGTGTGTCAGTGTGTATCACTGTGTGTGTGAGTGTGTGTGTCAGTGTGCATCACTGTGTGTGTGTGTGGGTCAGTGTGTATCACTGTGTGTGTGTGTGTCAGTGTGTATCACTGCGTGTGTGAGGGACAGTGTCACTGTGTGTGTGTGTGTGTCAGTGTGTATCACTGTGTGTGTGTCAGTGTGTGTCACTGTGTGTGTGTGTCAGTGTGTATCACTGAGTGTGTGTGGGTCAGTGTGTAACACTGTGTGTCAGTGTGTATCACTGTGTGTGTGTCAGTGTGTCTCACTGTGTGTGTGCGTGTCAGTGTGTGTCACTGTGTGTGTGAGTGTGTGTCAGTGTGTATCACTGTGTGTGTGTATCAGTGTGTGTCACTGTGTGTGTGTCAGTGTGTCTCACTGTGTGCGTGTATCAGTGTGTGTCACTGTGTGTGTGTCAGTGTGTATCACTGTGTGTGTGTGTCAGTGTGTCTCACTGTGTGCGTGTATCAGTGTGTGTCACTGTGTGTGTGTCAGTGTGTATCACTGTGTGTGTGTGTGTCAGTGTGTGTCACTGTGTGTGTGTCAGTGTGTCTCACTGTGTGTGTGTCAGTGTGTCTCACTGTGTGTGTGTGTCAGTGTGTATCACTGTGTGTGTGTATTAGTGTGTGTCACTGTGTGTGTGTGTCAGTGTGTATCACTGTGTGTGTGTGTCAGTGTGTCTCACTGTGTGTGTGTGTGTGTGTGTCAGTGTGTCTCACTGTGTGTGTGTCTCAGTGTGTGTCACTGTGTGTGTGTGTATCAGTGTGTGTGAGGGTCAGTGTCGATGTGTCTGTCAGTGGGTGTCACTGTGTGTGTGAGTGTGTGTGTCAGTGTGCATCACTGTGTGTGTGTGTGGGTCGTGTGTATCACTGTGTGTGTGTGGGTCTGTGTGTGTCACTGTGTGTCTGTGTGTATCACTGTGTGTGTGTGTCTCAGTGTGTATCACTGTGTGTGTGTCACTGAGTGTGTGTGTGTCAGTGTGTATCACTGTGTGTGTGTGTCAGTGTGTATCACTGTGTGTGTGAGTGTGTGTGTCAGTGTGCATCACTGTGTGTGTGTATGGTTCAGTGTGTATCACTGAGTGCGTGTGGGTCAGTGTGTGTCACTGTGTGTGTCAGTGTGTATCACTGTGTGTGTGTGTCAGTGTGTATCACTGTGTGTGTGTGTGTGTCAGTGTGTATCACTGCGTGTGTGAGGGACAGTGTCACTGTGTGTGTGTGTGTGTGTGTGTGTGTGTTAGTGTGTGTCACTGTGTGTGTGTATCAGTGTGTCTCACTGTGTGTGTGTGTCAGTGTGTATCACTGTGTGTGTATGTCAGTGTGTCTCACTGTGTGTGTGCATGTCAGTGTGTGTCACTGTGTGTGTGAGTGTGTGTCAGTGTGTATCACTGTGTGTTTTTGTGAGTGTGTGTGTGTCTCAGTGTGTGTCACTGTGTGTGTGTGTGTGTATCAGTGTGTGTGAGGGTCAGTGTCGATGTGTGTGTCAGTGGGTGTCACTGTGTGTGTGAGTGTGTGTGTCAGTGTGCATCACTGTGTGTGTGTGTGGGTCAGTGTGTATCACTGTGTGTGTGTGCGTCAGTGTGTGTCACTGTGTGTCTGTGTGTATCACTGTGTGTGTGTGTCTCAGTGTGTATCACCGTGTGTGTGTCACTGAGTGTGTGTGTGTCAGTGTGTATCACTGTGTGTGTGTGTCAGTGTGTATCACTGTGTGTGTGTGTGGGTCAGTGTGTATCACTGTGTGTGTGTGTGTGTTAGTGTGTATCACTGCGTGTGTGAGGGACAGTGTCACTGTGTGTGTGTGTGTGTGTGTCAGTGTGTGTCACTGTGTGTGTGTATCAGTGTGTCTCACTGTGTGTGTGTGTCAGTGTGTATCACTGTGTGTGTATGTCAGTGTGTCTCACTGTGTGTGTGCATGTCAGTGTGTGTCACTGTATGTGAGTGTGTGTGGGTCAGTGTCCATGTGTGTGTCACTGTGTGTCACTGTGTGTGTGTGTGTGTGTCACTGTGTGTGTGTCAGTGTGTATCACTGTGTGTGTGTGTGTGAGTCAGTGTGTGTCACTGTGTGTGTCAGTGTGTATCACTGTGTGTGTGTGTGAGTCAGTGTGTGTCACTGTGTGTGTGTGTGTCAGTGTGTATCACTGTGTGTGAGTCAGTGTGTGTCACTGTGTGTATGTCAGTGTGTGCCACTGTGTGTGTGTCTCACTGTGTGTGTGTGTCAGTGTGTGTCACTGTGTGTGTCAGTGTGTCTCACTGTGTGTGTGCGTGTCAGTGTGTGCCACTGTGTGTGTGTCTCACTGTGTGTGTGTGTGTCAGTGTGTATCACTGTGTGTGCATGTATCAGTGTGTGTCACTGTGTGTGTGTCAGTGTGTCTCATTGTGTGTGTGCGTGTCAGTGTGTGTCACTGTGTGTGTGAGTGTGTGTCAGTGTGTATCACAGTGTGTGTATCAGTGTGTCTCACTGTGTGTGTGTGTGTGGGTCAGTGTGTATCACTGTGTGTGTGGGTCAGTGTGTGTCACTGTGTGTGTGTGTCAGTGTGTCTCACTGTGTGTGTGCATGTCAGTGTGTGTCACTGTGTGTGTGAGTGTGTGTCAGTGTGTATCACTGTGTGTTTTTGTCAGTGTGTGTGTGCATCAGTGTGTGTGAGGGTCAGTGTCGATGTGTGTGTCAGTGTGTGTCACTGTGTGTGTGAGTGTGTGTCAGTGTGCATCACTGTGTGTGTGTGTGTGGGTCAGTGTGTATCACTGTGTGTGTGTGGGTCAGTGTGTGTCATTGTGTGTCTGTGTGTATCACTGTGTGTGTGTGTCTCAGTGTGTATCACTGTGTGTGTGTCACTGAGTGTGTGTGTGTCAGTGTGTATCACTGTGTGTGTGTGTCAGTGTGTATCACTGTGTGTGTGAGTGTGTGTGTCAGTGTGCATCACTGTGTGTGTGTGTGGGTCAGTGTGTATCACTGTGTGTGTGTGGGTCAGTGTGTATCACTGCGTGTGTGAGGGACAGTGTCACTGTGTGTGTGTGTGTGTCAGTGTGTATCACTGTGTGTGTGTCAGTGTGTGTCACTGTGTGTGTGTGTCAGTGTGTATCACTGAGTGTGTGTGGGTCAGTGTGTAACACTGTGTGTCAGTGTGTATCACTGTGTGTGTGTCAGTGTGTCTCACTGTGTGTGTGCGTGTCAGTGTGTGTCACTGTGTGTGTGAGTGTGTGTCAGTGTGTATCACTGTGTGTGTGTATCAGTGTGTGTCACTGTGTGTGTGTCAGTGTGTCTCACTGTGTGCGTGTATCAGTGTGTGTCACTGTGTGTGTGTCAGTGTGTATCACTGTGTGTGTGTGTCAGTGTGTCTCCCTGTGTGCGTGTATCAGTGTGTGTCACTGTGTGTGTGTCAGTGTGTATCACTGTGAGTGTGTGTGGGTCAGTGTGTGTCACTGTGTATGTGTCAGTGTGTCTCACTGTGTGTGTGTGTGTCAGTGTGTCTCACTGTGTGTGTGTATCAGTGTGTCTCACTGTGTGTGTGTGTCAGTGTGTGTCACTGTGTGTGTGTGTCAGTGTGTCTCACTGTGTGTGTGCATGTCAGTGTGTGTCACTGTGTGTGTGAGTGTGTGTCAGTGTGTATCACTGTGTGTTTTTGTGAGTGTGTGTGTGTCTCAGTGTGTGTCACTGTGTGTGTGTGTGTGTATCAGTGTGTGTGAGGGTCAGTGTCGATGTGTCTGTCAGTGGGTGTCACTGTGTGTGTGAGTGTGTGTGTCAGTGTGCATCACTGTGTGTGTGTGTGGGTCAGTGTGTATCACTGTGTGTGTGTGGGTCAGTGTGTGTCACTGTGTGTCTGTGTGTATCACTGTGTGTGTGTGTCTCAGTGTGTATCACTGTGTGTGGGTCACTGAGTGTGTGTGTGTCAGTGTGTATCACTGTGTGTGTGTGTCAGTGTGTATCACTGTGTGTGTGAGTGTGTGTGTCAGTGTGCATCACTGTGTGTGTGTATGGTTCAGTGTGTATCACTGAGTGCGTGTGGGTCAGTGTGTGTCACTGTGTGTGTCAGTGTGTATCACTGTGTGTGTGTGTCAGTGTGTATCACTGTGTGTGTGTGTGGGTCAGTGTGTATCACTGTGTGTGTGTGTGTGTCAGTGTGTATCACTGCGTGTGTGAGGGACAGTGTCACTGTGTGTGTGTGTGTGTGTGTGTGTTAGTGTGTGTCACTGTGTATCAGTGTGTCTCACTGTGTGTGTGTGTCAGTGTGTATCACTGTGTGTGTATGTCAGTGTGTCTCACTGTGTGTGTGCATGTCAGTGTGTGTCACTGTGTGTGTGAGTGTGTGTCAGTGTGTATCACTGTGTGTTTTTGTGAGTGTGTGTGTGTCTCAGTGTGTGTCACTGTATGTGTGTGTGTATCAGTGTGTGTGAGGGTCAGTGTCGATGTGTGTGTCAGTGGGTGTCACTGTGTGTGTGAGTGTGTGTGTCAGTGTGCATCACTGTGTGTGTGTGTGGGTCAGTGTGTATCACTGTGTGTGTGTGGGTCAGTGTGTGTCACTGTGTGTCTGTGTGTATCACTGTGTGTGTGTGTCTCAGTGTGTATCACCGTGTGTGTGTCACTGAGTGTGTGTGTGTCAGTGTGTATCACTGTGTGTGTGTGTCAGTGTGTATCACTGTGTGTGTGAGTGTGTGTGTCAGTGTGCATCACTGTGTGTGTGTATGGTTCAGTGTGTATCACTGAGTGCGTGTGGGTCAGTGTGTGTCACTGTGTGTGTCAGTGTGTATCACTGTGTGTGTGTGTCAGTGTGTATCACTGTGTGTGTGTGTGGGTCAGTGTGTATCACTGTGTGTGTGTGTGTCAGTGTGTATCACTGCGTGTGTGAGGGACAGTGTCACTGTGTGTGTGTGTGTGTGTGTGTGTCAGTGTGTGTCACTGTGTGTGTGTATCAGTGTGTCTCACTGTGTGTGTGTGTCAGTGTGTATCACTGTGTGTGTATGTCAGTGTGTCTCACTGTGTGTGTGCATGTCAGTGTGTGTCACTGTGTGTGAGTGTGTGTGGGTCAGTGTCCATGTGTGTGTCACTGTGTGTCACTGTGTGTGTGTGTGTGTCACTGTGTGTGTGTCAGTGTGTATCACTGTGTGTGTGTGTGAGTCAGTGTGTGTCACTGTGTGTGTCAGTGTGTATCACTGTGTGTGTGTGGGTCAGTGTGTGTCACTGTGTGTCTGTGTGTATCACTGTGTGTGTGTGTCTCAGTGTGTATCACTGTGTGTGTGTCACTGAGTGTGTGTGTCAGTGTGTATCACTGTGTGTGTGTGTCAGTGTGTATCAATGTGTGTGTGAGTGTGTGTGTCAGTGTGCATCACTGTGTGTGTGTATGGTTCAGTGTGTATCACTGAGTGCGTGTGGGTCAGTGTGTGTCACTGTGTGTGTCAGTGTGTATCACTGTGTGTGTGTGTGGGTCAGTGTGTATCACTGTGTGTGTGTGTGTGTCAGTGTGTATCACTGCGTGTGTGAGGGACCGTGTCACTGTGTGTGTGTGTGTGTGTGTGTCAGTGTGTGTCACTGTGTGTGTGTATCAGTGTGTCTCACTGTGTGTGTGTGTCAGTGTGTATCACTGTGTGTGTATGTCAGTGTGTCTCACTGTGTGTGTGCATGTCAGTGTGTGTCACTGTGTGTGAGTGTGTGTGGGTCAGTGTCCATGTGTGTGTCACTGTGTGTCACTGTGTGTGTGTGTGTGTCACTGTGTGTGTGTCAGTGTGTATCACTGTGTGTGTGTGTGTGAGTCAGTGTGTGTCACTGTGTGTGTCAGTGTGTATCACTGTGTGTGTGTGTGAGTCAGTGTGTGTCACTGTGTGTGTGTGTCAGTGTGTATCACTGTGTGTGAGTCAGTGTGTGTCACTGTGTGTATGTCAGTGTGTGCCACTGTGTGTGTGTCTCACTGTGTGTGTGTGTCAGTGTGTGTCACTGTGTGTGTGTGTCAGTGTGTCTCACTGTGTGTGTGCGTGTCAGTGTGTGCCACTGTGTGTGTGTCTCACTGAGTGTGTGTGTGTCAGTGTGTATCACTGTGTGTGCATGTAACAGTGTGTGTCACTGTGTGTGTGTCAGTGTGTCTCACTGTGTGTGTGCGTGTCAGTGTGTGTCACTGTGTGTGTGAGTGTGTGTCAGTGTGTATCACTGTGTGTGTATCAGTGTGTCTCACTGTGTGTGTGTGTGTGGGTCAGTGTGTATCACTGTGTGTGTGGGTCAGTGTGTGTCACTGTGTGTGTGTGTGTGTCAGTGTGTCTCACTGTGTGTGTGCATGTCAGTGTGTGTCACTGTGTGTGTGAGTGTGTGTCAGTGTGTATCACTGTGTGTTTTTGTCAGTGTGTGTGTGCATCAGTGTGTGTGAGGGTCAGTGTCGATGTGTGTGTCAGTGTGTGTCACTGTGTGTGTGAGTGTGTGTCAGTGTGCATCACTGTGTGTGTGTGTGTGGGTCAGTGTGTATCACTGTGTGTGTGTGGGTCAGTGTGTGTCATTGTGTGTCTGTGTGTATCACTGTGTGTGTGTGTCTCAGTGTGTATCACTGTGTGTGTGTCACTGAGTGTGTGTGTGTCAGTGTGTATCACTGTGAGTGTGTGTCAGTGTGTATCACTGTGTGTGTGAGTGTGTGTGTCAGTGTGCATCACTGTGTGTGTGTGTGGGTTAGTGTGTATCACTGTGTGTGTGTGTGTCAGTGTGTATCACTGCGTGTGTGAGGGACAGTGTCACTGTGTGTGTGTGTGTGTGTCAGTGTGTATCACTGTGTGTGTGTCAGTGTGTGTCACTGTGTGTGTCTGTCAGTGTGTATCACTGAGTGTGTGTGGGTCAGTGTGTAACACTGTGTGTCAGTGTGTATCACTGTGTGTGTGTCAGTGTGTCTCACTGTGTGTGTGCGTGTCAGTGTGTGTCACTGTGTGTGTGAGTGTGTGTCAGTGTGTATCACTGTGTGTGTGTATCAGTGTGTGTCACTGTGTGTGTGTCAGTGTGTCTCACTGTGTGCGTGTATCAGTGTGTGTCACTGTGTGTGTGTCAGTGTGTATCACTGTGTGTGTGTGTCAGTGTGTCTCCCTGTGTGCGTGTATCAGTGTGTGTCACTGTGTGTGTGTCAGTGTGTATCACTGTGTGTGTGTGTGGGTCAGTGTGTGTCACTGTGTGTGTGTCAGTGTGTCTCACTGTGTGTGTGTGTGTCAGTGTGTATCACTGTGTGTGTGTATTAGTGTGTGTCACTGTGTGTGTGTGTCAGTGTGTATCACTGTGTGTGTGTGTCAGTGTGTCTCACTGTGTGTGTGTGTGTGTGTGTCAGTGTGTCTCACTGTGTGTGTGTGTATCAGTGTGTCTCACTGTGTGTGTGTGTCAGTGTGTGTCACTGTGTGTGTGTGTCAGTGTGTCTCACTGTGTGTGTGCATGTCAGTGTGTGTCACTGTGTGTGTGAGTGTGTGTCAGTGTGTATCACTGTGTGTTTTTGTGAGTGTGTGTGTGTCTCAGTGTGTGTCACTGTGTGTGTGTGTGTATCAGTGTTTGTGAGGGTCAGTGTCGATGTGTCTGTCAGTGGGTGTCACTGTGTGTGTGAGTGTGTGTGTCAGTGTGCATCACTGTGTGTGTGTGTGGGTCAGTGTGTATCACTGTGTGTGTGTGGGTCAGTGTGTGTCACTGTGTATCTGTGTGTATCACTGTGTGTGTGTGTCTCAGTGTGTATCACTGTGTGTGTGTCACTGAGTGTGTGTGTGTCAGTGTGTATCACTGTGTGTGTGTGTGAGTGTGTATCACTGTGTGTGTGAGTGTGTGTGTCAGTGTGCATCACTGTGTGTGTGTATGGTTCAGTGTGTATCACTGAGTGCGTGTGGGTCAGTGTGTGTCACTGTGTGTGTCAGTGTGTATCACTGTGTGTGTCAGTGTGTATCACTGTGTGTGTGTGTGGGTCAGTGTGTATCACTGTGTGTGTGTGTGTGTCAGTGTGTATCACTGCGTGTGTGAGGGACAGTGTCACTGTGTGTGTGTGTGTGTGTTAGTGTGTGTCACTGTGTGTGTGTATCAGTGTGTCTCACTGTGTGTGTGTGTCAGTGTGTATCACTGTGTGTGTATGTCAGTGTGTCTCACTGTGTGTGTGCATGTCAGTGTGTGTCACTGTGTGTGTGAGTGTGTGTCAGTGTGTATCACTGTGTGTTTTTGTGAGTGTGTGTGTGTCTCAGTGTGTGTCACTGTGTGTGTATCAGTGTGTGTGAGGGTCAGTGTCGATGTGTGTGTCAGTGGGTGTCACTGTGTGTGTGAGTGTGTGTGTCAGTGTGCATCACTGTGTGTGTGTGTCAGTGTGCATCACTGTGTGTGTGTATGGTTCAGTGTGTATCACTGAGTGCGTGTGGGTCAGTGTGTGTCACTGTGTGTGTCAGTGTGTATCACTGTGTGTGTGTGTCAGTGTGTATCACTGTGTGTGTGTGTCAGTGTGTATCACTGTGTGTGTGTGTGGGTCAGTGTGTATCACTGCGTGTGTGAGGGACAGTGTCACTGTGTGTGTGTGTGTGTGTGTCAGTATGTATCACTGTGTGTGTGTCAGTGTGTGTCACTGTGTGTGTGTGTCAGTGTGTATCACTGTGTGTGTGTGTGTGTCAGTGCGTATCACTGAGTGTGTCAATGTGTATCACTGTGTGTGTGTGTGTACGTGTCAATGTGTATCACTGTGTGTGTGTCAGTGTGTATCACTGTGTGTGTATGTGTCAATTTGTATCACTGTGTCTGTGTCAATGTGTATCACTGTGTGTGTGTGTGCCAGTGCGTATCAGTGTGTGTGACAGTGTGTATCACTGTGTGTGTGTGTCAGTGTGTATCACTGTGTGTGTGTGTCAGTGTGTATCACTGTGTGTGTGTGTGGGGGTCAGTGTGTATCACTGTGTGTGTGTGTGTCAGTGTGTATCACTGCGTGTGTGAGGGACAGTGTCACTGTGTGTGTGTGTGTCAGTGTGTATCACTGTGTGTGTGTCAGTGTGTGTCACTGTGTGTGTGTGTCAGTGTGTATCACTGTGTGTGTGTCAGTGTGTATCAGTGTGTGTGTGGGTCAGTGTGTGTCACTGTGTGTGTGTCACTGTGTATCACTGTGTGTGTGTGTGTGTCAGTGTGTATCACTGTGTGTGTGTGTGTGTGTCAGTGTGTATCGCTGTGTGTGTGTGTGTGTGTGTCAGTGTGTATCGCTGTGTGTGTGTGTGTCAGTGTGTATCGCCCTGTGTGTGGGTCAGTGTGTTTCACTGTGTGTGTGTCAGTGTGTATCACTGTGTGTGTGTGTGTGTGTGTGTGTGGGTTAGAGTGTGTCACTGTGTGTGTGTGTCAGTGTGTATCACTGTGTGTGTGTCAGTGTGTATCACTGTGTGTGTGTGTGTGCCAGTGCGTATCACTGTGTGTGTCAGTGTGTGTCACTGTGTGTGTGTGTCAGTGTGTATCACTGTGTGTGTGTGTGTGTCAGTGTGTATCACTGTGTGTGTGTGTCAGTGTGTATCACTGCGTGTGTGAGGGACAGTGTCACTGTATGTGTGTGTGTGTGTGTCAGTGTGTATCACTGTGTGTGTGTCAGTGTGTGTCACTGTGTGTATGTGTCAGTGTGTATCACTGTGTGTGTGTGTATCAGTGTGTATCACTGCGTGTGTGGGTCAGTGTGTGTCACTGTGTGTGTGTCAGTGTGTATCACTGTGTGTGTGTGTGTCAGTGTGTATCACTATGTGTGTGGGTCAGTGTGTTTCACTGTGTGTGTGTCAGTGTGTATCTCTGGGTGTGTGTGTGTGTGTGGGTTAGTGTGTTTCACTGTGTGTGTGTCAGTGTGTATCACTGTGTGTGTGTGTGTCAGTGTGTATCACTGTGTGTGTGTGTCAGTGTGTATCACTTTGTGTGTGTGTCAGCATGTATCACTGTGTGTGTGTGGGTCAGTGTGTGTCACTGTGTGTGTGTGGGTCAGTGTGTGTCACTGTGTGTGTATGTGTCAGTGTGTATCACTGTGTGTGTGTGTGTGTCTCAGTGTGTATCACTGTGTGTGTGTCACTGAGTGTGTGTGTGTCAGTGTGTATCACTGTGTGTGTGAGTGTGTGTGTCAGTGTGCATCACTGTGTGTGTCAGTGTGCATCACTGTGTGTGTGTATGGTTCAGTGTGTATCACTGAGTGTGTGTGTGTCAGTGTGTATCACTGTGTGTGTGTCACTGTGTGTCACTGAGTGTGTGTGTCAGTGTGTATCACTGTGTGTCACTGAGTGTGTGTGTGTCAGTGTGTATCACTGTGTGTGTGTGTGAGTGTGTATCACTGTGTGTGTGAGTGTGTGTGTCAGTGTGCATCACTGTGTGTGTGTATGGTTCAGTGTGTATCACTGAGTGCGTGTGGGTCAGTGTGTGTCACTGTGTGTGTCAGTGTGTATCACTGTGTGTGTCAGTGTGTATCACTGTGTGTGTGTGTGGGTCAGTGTGTATCACTGTGTGTGTGTGTGTGTCAGTGTGTATCACTGCGTGTGTGAGGGACAGTGTCACTGTGTGTGTGTGTGTGTGTTAGTGTGTGTCACTGTGTGTGTGTATCAGTGTGTCTCACTGTGTGTGTGTGTCAGTGTGTATCACTGTGTGTGTATGTCAGTGTGTCTCACTGTGTGTGTGCATGTCAGTGTGTGTCACTGTGTGTGTGAGTGTGTGTCAGTGTGTATCACTGTGTGTTTTTGTGAGTGTGTGTGTGTCTCAGTGTGTGTCACTGTGTGTGTATCAGTGTGTGTGAGGGTCAGTGTCGATGTGTGTGTCAGTGGGTGTCACTGTGTGTGTGAGTGTGTGTGTCAGTGTGCATCACTGTGTGTGTGTGTCAGTGTGCATCACTGTGTGTGTGTATGGTTCAGTGTGTATCACTGAGTGCGTGTGGGTCAGTGTGTGTCACTGTGTGTGTCAGTGTGTATCACTGTGTGTGTGTGTCAGTGTGTATCACTGTGTGTGTGTGTCAGTGTGTATCACTGTGTGTGTGTGTGGGTCAGTGTGTATCACTGCGTGTGTGAGGGACAGTGTCACTGTGTGTGTGTGTGTGTGTGTCAGTATGTATCACTGTGTGTGTGTCAGTGTGTGTCACTGTGTGTGTGTGTCAGTGTGTATCACTGTGTGTGTGTGTGTGTCAGTGCGTATCACTGAGTGTGTCAATGTGTATCACTGTGTGTGTGTGTGTACGTGTCAATGTGTATCACTGTGTGTGTGTCAGTGTGTATCACTGTGTGTGTATGTGTCAATTTGTATCACTGTGTCTGTGTCAATGTGTATCACTGTGTGTGTGTGTGCCAGTGCGTATCAGTGTGTGTGACAGTGTGTATCACTGTGTGTGTGTGTCAGTGTGTATCACTGTGTGTGTGTGTCAGTGTGTATCACTGTGTGTGTGTGTGGGGGTCAGTGTGTATCACTGTGTGTGTGTGTGTCAGTGTGTATCACTGCGTGTGTGAGGGACAGTGTCACTGTGTGTGTGTGTGTCAGTGTGTATCACTGTGTGTGTGTCAGTGTGTGTCACTGTGTGTGTGTGTCAGTGTGTATCACTGTGTGTGTGTCAGTGTGTATCACTGTGTGTGTGGGTCAGTGTGTGTCACTGTGTGTGTGTCACTGTGTATCACTGTGTGTGTGTGTGTGTCAGTGTGTATCACTGTGTGTGTGTGTGTGTGTCAGTGTGTATCGCTGTGTGTGTGTGTGTGTGTGTCAGTGTGTATCGCTGTGTGTGTGTGTGTCAGTGTGTATCGCCCTGTGTGTGGGTCAGTGTGTTTCACTGTGTGTGTGTCAGTGTGTATCACTGTGTGTGTGTGTGTGTGTGTGTGTGTGGGTTAGAGTGTGTCACTGTGTGTGTGTGTCAGTGTGTATCACTGTGTGTGTGTCAGTGTGTATCACTGTGTGTGTGTGTGTGCCAGTGCGTATCACTGTGTGTGTCAGTGTGTGTCACTGTGTGTGTGTGTCAGTGTGTATCACTGTGTGTGTGTGTGTGTCAGTGTGTATCACTGTGTGTGTGTGTCAGTGTGTATCACTGCGTGTGTGAGGGACAGTGTCACTGTATGTGTGTGTGTGTGTGTCAGTGTGTATCACTGTGTGTGTGTCAGTGTGTGTCACTGTGTGTATGTGTCAGTGTGTATCACTGTGTGTGTGTGTATCAGTGTGTATCACTGCGTGTGTGGGTCAGTGTGTGTCACTGTGTGTGTGTCAGTGTGTATCACTGTGTGTGTGTGTGTCAGTGTGTATCACTATGTGTGTGGGTCAGTGTGTTTCACTGTGTGTGTGTCAGTGTGTATCTCTGGGTGTGTGTGTGTGTGTGGGTTAGTGTGTTTCACTGTGTGTGTGTCAGTGTGTATCACTGTGTGTGTGTGTGTCAGTGTGTATCACTGTGTGTGTGTGTCAGTGTGTATCACTTTGTGTGTGTGTCAGCATGTATCACTGTGTGTGTGTGGGTCAGTGTGTGTCACTGTGTGTGTGTGGGTCAGTGTGTGTCACTGTGTGTGTATGTGTCAGTGTGTATCACTGTGTGTGTGTGTGTGTCTCAGTGTGTATCACTGTGTGTGTGTCACTGAGTGTGTGTGTGTCAGTGTGTATCACTGTGTGTGTGAGTGTGTGTGTCAGTGTGCATCACTGTGTGTGTCAGTGTGCATCACTGTGTGTGTGTATGGTTCAGTGTGTATCACTGAGTGTGTGTGTGTCAGTGTGTATCACTGTGTGTGTGTCACTGTGTGTCACTGAGTGTGTGTGTCAGTGTGTATCACTGTGTGTCACTGAGTGTGTGTGTGTCAGTGTGTATCACTGTGTGTGTGTGTCAGTGTGTATCACTGTGTGTGTGGGTCAGTGTGTGTCACTGTGTGTGTGTGTGTGTGTGTCATTGTGTATCACTGGGCGTGTGTGTGTGTGTCAGTGTGTATCACTGTGTGTGTGTGTGTGTGTCAGTGTGTATCACTGCGTGTGTGTGTGTGTGTGTCAGTGTGTATCACTGCGTGTGTGTGTGTGTGTCAGTGTGTATCACTGCGTGTGTGAGCGACAGTGTCACTGTGTGTGTGTCAGTGTGCATCAATGTGTGTGTGTCACTTTGTGTGTGAGTGTGCGTGTCAGTGTGCATCACTGTGTGTGTGTGTGTGTCGGTCAGTGTGTATCACTGTGCGTGTGTGTGTGTCAGTGCGTGTCACTGTGTGTGTCAGTGTGTATCACTGTGTGTGTGTGTGTGTGTGTGTCAGTGTGTATCAATGTGTGTGTGTAACTTTGTGTGTGAGTGTGTGTGTCAGTGTGCATCACTGTGTGTGTGTGTGTGTGTCAGTGTGTATCAATGTGTGTGTGTAACTTTGTGTGTGTGTGTGTCGGTCAGTGTGTATCACTGTGCGTGTGTGTGTGTCAGTGCGTGTCACTGTGTGTGTCAGTGTGTATCACTGTGTGTGTGTGTGTGTGTGTGTGTGTGTGTGTCAGTGTGTATCACTGCGTGTGTGAGCGACAGTGTAACTGTGTGTGTGTGTGTGTGTGTCAGTGTGTATCAATGTGTGTGTGTAACTTTGTGTGTGAGTGTGTGTGTCAGTGTGCATCACTGTGTGTGTGTGTGTGGGTCAGTGTGTGTCAATGTGTGTGTCAGTATGTATCACTGTGTGTGTGTCAGTGTGTATCACTGTGTGTGTCACTGGGTGTGTGTGTGTGTGTGTCAGTGTGTATCACTGTGTGTGTGTGTGTGTGTCAGTGTGTATCACTGTGTGTGTGTGTATGTGTCAATGTGTATCACTGTGTGTGTGTCAATGTGTATCACTGTGTGTGTGTCAGTGTGTATCACTGTGTGTGTGTGTGTGTGCCAGTGCGTATCACTGTGTGTGTCAGTGTGTACACTGTGTGTGCGTGTGTCAGTGTGTATCACTGTGTGTGTGTGTGTGTCAGTGTGTATCACTGTGTGTGTGTGTGTCAGTGTGTATCACTATGTGTGTGGGTCAGTGTGTTTCACTGTGTGTGTGTCAGTGTGTATCTCTGGGTGTGTGTGTGTGTGTGGGTTAGTGTGTTTCACTGTGTGTGTGTCAGTGTGTATCACTGTGTGTGTGTGTGTCAGTGTGTATCACTGTGTGTGTGTGTCAGTGTGTATCACTTTGTGTGTGTGTCAGCATGTATCACTGTGTGTGTGTGGGTCAGTGTGTGTCACTGTGTGTGTGTGGGTCAGTGTGTGTCACTGTGTGTGTATGTGTCAGTGTGTATCACTGTGTGTGTGTGTGTGTCTCAGTGTGTATCACTGTGTGTGTGTCACTGAGTGTGTGTGTGTCAGTGTGTATCACTGTGTGTGTGAGTGTGTGTGTCAGTGTGCATCACTGTGTGTGTCAGTGTGCATCACTGTGTGTGTGTATGGTTCAGTGTGTATCACTGAGTGTGTGTGTGTCAGTGTGTATCACTGTGTGTGTGTCACTGTGTGTCACTGAGTGTGTGTGTCAGTGTGTATCACTGTGTGTCACTGAGTGTGTGTGTGTCAGTGTGTATCACTGTGTGTGTGTGTCAGTGTGTATCACTGTGTGTGTGGGTCAGTGTGTGTCACTGTGTGTGTGTGTGTGTGTGTCATTGTGTATCACTGGGCGTGTGTGTGTGTGTCAGTGTGTATCACTGTGTGTGTGTGTGTGTGTCAGTGTGTATCACTGCGTGTGTGTGTGTGTGTGTCAGTGTGTATCACTGCGTGTGTGTGTGTGTGTCAGTGTGTATCACTGCGTGTGTGAGCGACAGTGTCACTGTGTGTGTGTGTGTCAGTGTGCATCAATGTGTGTGTGTCACTTTGTGTGTGAGTGTGCGTGTCAGTGTGCATCACTGTGTGTGTGTGTGTGTCGGTCAGTGTGTATCACTGTGCGTGTGTGTGTGTCAGTGCGTGTCACTGTGTGTGTCAGTGTGTATCACTGTGTGTGTGTGTGTGTGTGTGTCAGTGTGTATCAATGTGTGTGTGTAACTTTGTGTGTGAGTGTGTGTGTCAGTGTGCATCACTGTGTGTGTGTGTGTGTGTCAGTGTGTATCAATGTGTGTGTGTAACTTTGTGTGTGTGTGTGTCGGTCAGTGTGTATCACTGTGCGTGTGTGTGTGTCAGTGCGTGTCACTGTGTGTGTCAGTGTGTATCACTGTGTGTGTGTGTGTGTGTGTGTGTGTGTCAGTGTGTATCACTGCGTGTGTGAGCGACAGTGTAACTGTGTGTGTGTGTGTGTGTGTCAGTGTGTATCAATGTGTGTGTGTAACTTTGTGTGTGAGTGTGTGTGTCAGTGTGCATCACTGTGTGTGTGTGTGTGGGTCAGTGTGTGTCAATGTGTGTGTCAGTATGTATCACTGTGTGTGTGTCAGTGTGTATCACTGTGTGTGTCACTGGGTGTGTGTGTGTGTGTGTCAGTGTGTATCACTGTGTGTGTGTGTGTGTGTCAGTGTGTATCACTGTGTGTGTGTGTATGTGTCAATGTGTATCACTGTGTGTGTGTCAATGTGTATCACTGTGTGTGTGTCAGTGTGTATCACTGTGTGTGTGTGTGTGTGCCAGTGCGTATCACTGTGTGTGTCAGTGTGTACACTGTGTGTGCGTGTGTCAGTGTGTATCACTGTGTGTGTGTGTGTGTCAGTGTGTATCACTGTGTGTGTGTGTGTGTGTGTGTCAATGTGTATCACTGTGTGTGTGTGTGGGTCAGTGTGTATCACTGTGTGTGTGTGTGAGTGTCAGTGTGTATCACTGCGTGTGAGGGACAGTGTCACTGTGTGTGTGTGTGTGTGTGTCAGTGTGTATCACTGTGTGTGTGTCACTGTGTGTGTGTGTCAGTGTGTATCACTGTGTGTTTGTGTGTGTGTCAGTGTGTATCACTGTGTGTGTGGGTCAGTGTGTGTCACTGTGTGTGTGTCAGTGTGTATCACTGTGTGTGTGTGTGTGTCAGTGTGTATCACTGTGTGTGTGTGTATCAGTGTGTATCACTGTGTGTGTGGGTCAGTGTGTGTCACTGTGTGTGTGTCAGTGTGTATCACTGTGTGTGTGTCAGTGTGTATCACTGTGTGTGTGTGTGTGTGTGTGTGTGCCAGTGCGTATCACTGTGTGTGTCAGTGTGTGTCACTGTGTGTGTGTGTCAGTGTGTATCACTGTGTGTGTGTGTGGGTCAGTGTGTATCACTGTGTGTGTGTGTGTGTCAGGGTGTATCACTGCGTGTGTGAGGGACAGTGTCACTGTGTGTGTGTGTGTGTCAGTGTGTATCACTGTGTGTGTGTCAGTGTGTGTCACTGTGTGTGTGTGTCAGTGTGTATCACTGTGTGTGTGTGTCAGTGTGTATCACTGTGTGTGTGGGTCAGTGTGTGTCACTGTGTGTGTGTCAGTGTGTATCACTGTGTGTGTGTATGTGTGTGTCAGTGTGTATCACTGTGTGTGTGTGTGTCAGTGTGTATCACTATGTGTGTGGGTCAGTGTGTTTCACTGTGTGTGTGTCAGTGTGTATCACTGTGTGTGTGTGTGTGTGGGTTAGTGTGTGTCACTGTGTGTGTGTCAGTGTGTATCACTGTGTGTGTGTGTCAGTGTGTATCACTGTGTGTGTGTGGGTCAGTGTGTGTCACTTTGTGTGTATGTGTAAGTGTGTATCACTGTGTGTGTGTGTGTCAGTGTGTATCACTGTGTGTGCGTCAGTGTGTGTCACTGTGTGTGTGTCAGTGTGTATCACTGTGTGTGTGTGTATCAGTGTGTATCACTATGTGTGTGGGTCAGTGTGTGTCACTGTGTATGTGTCAGTGTGTATCACTGTGTGTGTGTCAGTGTGTATCACTGTGTGTGTGTGTGTGTGTGCCAGTGCGTATCACTGTGTGTGTCAGTGTGTGTCACTGTGTGTGTGTGTCAGTGTGTATCACTGTGTGTGTGTGTGGTTCAGTGTGTATCACTGTGTGTGTGTGTGTCAGGGTGTATCACTGCGTGTGTGAGGGACAGTGTCACTGTGTGTGTGTGTGTGTGTGTCAGTGTGTATCACTGTGTGTGTGTCAGTGTGTGTCACTGTGTGTGTGTGTGTGTGTCAGTGTGTATCACTGTGTGTGTGTATGTGTGTGTCAGTGTGTATCACTGTGTGTGTGTGTGTCAGTGTGTATCACAATGTGTGTGGGTCAGTGTGTTTCACTGTGTGTGTGTCAGTGTGTATCACTGTGTGTGTGTGTCAGCGTGTATCACTGTGTGTGTGTGGGTTAGTGTGTGTCACTGTGTGTGTGTCAGTGTGTATCACTGTGTGTGTGTGTCAGTGTGTTTCACTGTGTGTGTGTGTGTCAGCGTGTATCACTGTGTGTGTGTGGGTCAGTGTGTGTCACTTTGTGTGTATGTGTAAGTGTGTATCACTGTGTGTGTGTGTGTGTGTCAGTGTGTATCACTGTGTGTGTGTCAGTGTGTGTCACGGTGTGTGTGTCAGTGTGTATCACTGTGTGTGTGGATCAGTGTGTATCACTGTGTCTATGTGGGTCAGTGTGTATCACTGTGTGCGTGTCAACGTGTGTGTGTGGGTCAGTTTTTTTGTCACTGTGTTTCTGTGGGTCAGTGTGCATCACTGTGTGTGTGTGTGTGGGTGTGTTTAGGTGTGCAACAGTGTGTGTGTGTTGTTCAGTGTGTATCACTGTGTGTGTGTGGGTCAGTGTGTATCACTGTGTGTGTGTGTTGTTCAGTCTGTATCACTGTGTGTGTGTGGGTCAGTGTGTATCACTATGTGTGTGTGTGTGTGTGGGTCACTGTGTATCACTGTGTGTCAGTGTGTATCACTTTGTGTGTGTCAGTGTGCATCACTGTGTGTGTGTGTCAGTGTGTATCACTGTGTGTGTGTCAGTGTGTATCACTGTGTGTGTGTGTGTGTGTGGGTCAGTGTGTATCACTGTGTGTGTGTGTTGTTCAGTCTGTATCACTGTGTGTGTGGGTCAGTGTGTATCACTGTGTGTGTGTGTGTGTGGGTCACTGTGTATCACTGTGTGTCAGTGTGCTTCACTGTGTGTGTGTGTGTGTCAGTGTGTATCACTGTGTTTGTGTGGGTCAGTGTTGCATCACTGTTTGTGTGTGTGTGTGTGTAGCTGTGTATAAGTGTGTGTTTGTGTGTGTCAGTGTGTATCACTGTGTGTATCACTGTGTGTGTGTCACTGAGTGTGTGTGTGTCAGTGTGTATCACTGTGTGTGTGTGTCAGTGTGTATCACTGTGTGTGTCAGTGTGTGTGTCAGTGTGCATCACTGTGTGTGTGTCAATGTGTATCACTGTGTGTGTCAGTGTGTATCACTGTGTGTGTGTGTGTGTGTGCCAGTGCGTATCACTGTGTGTGTCAGTGTGAATCACTGTGTGTGTGTGTCAGTGTGTATCACTGTGTGTGTGTGTGTGTCAGTGTGTATCACTGTGTGTGTGTGTATGTGTCAATGTGTATCACTGTGTGTGTGTCAGTGTGTATCACTGTGTGTGTGTCAGTGTGTATCACTGTGTGTGTGTCAGTGTGTATCACTGTGTGTGTGTGTGTGTGTGTGTGTGTGCCAGTGCGTATCACTGTGTGTGTCAGTGTGTATCACTGTGTGTGTGTGTCAGTGTGTATCACTGTGTGTGTGTGTGGGTCAGTGTGTATCACTGTGTGTGTGTGTGTCAGTGTGTATCACTGCGTGTGTGAGGGACAGTGTCACTGTGTGTGTGTGTGTGTGAGTGTGTATCACTGTTTGTGTGTCAGTGTGTGTCACTGTGTGTGTGTGTCAGTGTGTATCACTGTGTGTGTGTGTCAGTGTGTGTGTGCCTGTGTAACAGGCTGGAGAAGTGGCTGAATGGGGCCTCCTCCTGTTCCTGTGTAACAGACTGGAGAAGGGGCTGAATGGGGCCTCCTCCTGTTCCTGTGCAACAGACTGGGGAAGGGGCTGAATAGCCTCCTCCTGTTCCTGTGTAACAGGCTGGAGAAGGGGCTGAATGGCCTCCTCCTGTTCCTGTGTAACAGGCTGGAGAAGGGGCTGAATGGCCTCCTCCTGTTCCTGTGTAACAGGCTGGAGAAGGGGCTGAATGGCCTCCTCCTGTTCCTGTGTAACAGGCTGGAGAAGGGGCTGAATGGCCTCCTCCTGTTCCTGTGTAACAGCCTGGAGAAGGGGCTGAATGGGGCCTCCTCCTGTTCCTGTGTAACAGGCTGGAGAAGTGGCTGAATGGGGCCTCCTCCTGTTCCTGTGTAACAGACTGGAGAAGGGGCTGAATAGCCTCCTCCTGTTCCTGTGCAACAGACTGGGGAAGGGGCTGAATAGCCTACTCCTCTTCCTGTGTAACAGGCTGGAGAAGGGGCTGAATGGCCTCCTCCTGTTCCTGTGTAACAGGCTGGAGAAGGGGCTGAATGGCCTCCTCCTGTTCCTGTGTAACAGGCTGGAGAAGGGGCTGAATGGGGCCCCCTCCTGTTCCTATGTAACAGGCTGGAGAAGGGGCTGAATGGCCTCCTCCTGTTCCTGTGTAACAGGCTGGAGAAGGGGCTGAATGGCCTCCTCCTGTTCCTGTGTAACAGGCTGGAGAAGGGGCTGAATGGGGCCTCCTCCTGTTCCTGTGTAACAGGCTGGAGAAGGGGCTGAATGGCCTCCTCCTGTTCCTGTGTAACAGGCTGGAGAAGGGGATGAACATAGAACAGAGAACATAGAATATTACAGCGCAGTACAGGCCTTTCGGCCCTCGATGTTGCGCCGACCAGTGAAACCAATCTAAAGCCCCTCTAATCTACACTATTCCAATATCATCCATATGTTTATCCAATAACCACTTGAATGGTCTCAATGTTGCCGAGTCCACCACTGCTGCAGGCAGGGTATTCCACGCCCTTACTACTCTCTGAGTAAAGAACCTACCTCTAACATCTGTCCTATATCTCTCACCCCTCAATTTAAAGCTATGTCCCCTCGTGTTAGCCATCACCATCCAAGGAAAAAGGCTCTCACTATCCACCCTATCTAATCCTCTGATCATCTTGTATGCCTGTATTAAGTCACCTCTTAACCTTCTTCTCTCTGACGAAAACAGCCTCAAGTCCCTCAGCCTTTCCTCATAAGACCTTCCCACCATACCAGGCAACATCCTAGTAAATCTCCTCTGCACCCTTCCCAACGCTTCCACATCTTTCTTATAATGCTGGGGGAGAGGGGTTTCTGAATGACAGTGTGAGGGAGCTGGATTAACATCAGTACAGATACAGTCAGTAACACAGGGTGCTGGGGGAGACGGGTGACTGAGTGACAGTGTGAGAGAGCTGGATTAACATCAGTACAGATACAGTCAGTAACACAGGGTGCTGGGGGAGAGGGGTTACTGAGTGACAGTGTGAGGGAATGGATTAACATCAGTACAGATACAGTCAGTAACACAGGGTGCTGGGGGAGAGGGGTTACTGAGTGACAGTGTGTGGGAGCTGGATTAACATCAGTACAGATACAGTCAGTAACACAGGGTGCTGGGGGGAGAGGGGTTACTGAGTGACAGTGTGAGGGAGCTGGATTAATATCAGGAGAGACACAGTCAGTAACACAGGGTGCTGGGGGAGAGGGGTTACTGAGTGACAGTGTGAGGGAGCTGGATTAACATCAGTACAGATACAGTCAGTAACACAGGGTGCTGGGGGGAGAGGGGGTACTGAGTGACAGTGTGAGGGAGCTGGATTAACATCAGTACAGATACAGTCAGTAACACAGGGTGCTGGGGGGAGAGGGGTTACTGAGTGACAGTGTGAGGGAACTGGATTAACATGAGAACATAGAACAGTACAGCACAGAACAGGCCCTTCGGCCCACAACGTTGTGCCGAGCTTTATCTGAAACCAAGATCAAGCTATCCCACTCCCTATCATCCTGGTGTGCTCCAGTGCCTATCCAATAACCGCTTAAATATTCCTAAAGTGTCTGACTCCACTATCACTGCAGGCAGTCCATTCCACACCCCAACCACTCTCTGCATAAAGAACCTACCTCTGATATCCTTCCTGTATCTGCCACCACGAACCCTATAGTTATGCCCCCTTGTAATAGCTCCATCCACCCGAGGAAATAGGCTTTGAACGTTCACTCTATCTATCCCCTTCATCATTTTATAAACCTCGATTAAGTCTCCCCTCAGCCTCCTCCGCTCCAGAGAGAACAGCCCTAGCTCCCTCAACCATTCCTCATAAGACCTACCCTCCAAACCAGGCAGCATCCTGGTAAATCTCCTCTGCACTCTTTCCAGCGCTTCCACATCCTTCTTATAGTGAGGTGACCAGAACTGCACACAATATTCCAAATGTGGTCTCACCAAGGTCCTGTACAGTTGCAGCATAACCCCACGGCTCTTAAACTCCAACCCCCTGTTAATAAAAGCTAACACACTATAGGCCTTCTTCACAGCTCTATCCACTTGAGTGGCAACCTTTAGAGATCTGTGGATATGAACCCCAAGATCTCTCTGTTCCTCCACAGTCTTCAGAACCCTACCTTTGACCCTGTAATCCACATTTAAATTAGTCCTACCAAAATGAATCACCTCACATTTATCAGGGTTAAACTCCATTTGCCATTTTTCAGCCCAGCTTTGCATCCTATCTATGTCTCTTTGCAGCCTACAACGGCCCTCCACGTCATCCACTACTCCACCAATCTTGGTGTCATCAGCAAATTTACTGATCCACCCTTCAGCCCCCTCCTCTAGGTCATTAATAAAAATCACAAAGAGCAGAGGACCAAGCACTGATCCCTGCGGCACTCCGCTAGCAACCTGCCTCCAATCCGAAAATTTTCCATCCACCACCACCCTCTGTCTTCAATCAGACAGCCAGTTACCTATCCAATCGGCCAACTTTCCCTCTATCCCACACCTCCTCACTTTCATCATAAACCGACCATGGGGGACCTTATCAAACGCCTTACTAAAATCCATGTATATGACATCAACTGCCCTACCTTCATCAACACACTTAGTTACCTCCTCAAAAAATTCGATCAAATTTGTGAGGCACGACTTGCCCTTCACGAATCCGTGCTGACTATCCCGGATTAGTCCGCATCTTTCTAAATGGTCGTAAATCCCATCTCTAAGGACCTTTTCCATCAATTTACCAACCACCGAAGTAAGACTAACCGGTCTATAATTACCAGGGTCATTTCTATTCCCTTTCTTAAACAGAGGAACAACATTCGCCATTCTCCAGTCCTCTGGCACCATCCCTGTGGACAGCGAGGACCCAAAGATCAAAGCCAAAGGCTCTGCAATTTCATCCCTTGCCTCCCAAAGAATCCTAGGATACATTTCATCAGGCCCAGGGGACTTATCGACCTTCAGTTTATTCAAAACTGCCAGGACATCCTCCCTCCGAACATCTATTTCCTCCAGCCTATAAGCCTGTAACACCTTCTCTTCCTCAAAAACATGGCCCCTCTCCTTGCTGAACACTGAAGAAAAGTATTCATTCATCACCTCGCCTATCTCTACTGACTCCATACACAAGTTCCCACTACTGTCCTTGACCGGCCCTAACCTCACCCTGGTCATTCTTTTATTCCTCACATAAGAGTAAAAAGCCTTGGGGTTTTCCTTGATCCGACCCACCAAGGACTTCTCGTGTCCCCTCCTAGCTCTCCTAAGCCCCTTTTCCAGCTCATTCCTTGCTAACTTGTAACCCTCAATCGAGCCATCTGAACCTTGTTTCCTCATCCCTACATAAGCTTCCCTCTTCCTTTTCACAAGACATTCCACCTCTTTTGTGAACCATGGTTCCCTCACTCGGCCATTTCCTCCCTGCCTGACAGGGACATACCTATCAAGGACATCCAGTATATGTTCCTTGAAAAAGTTCCACTTTTCATGAGTTCCTTTCTCTGACAGTTTCTGTTCCCAACTTATGCCCCCTAATTATTCCCTTATCGCATCATAATTACCTCTCCCCCAATTGTAAACCTTGCCCTGCCGTACGGCCCTATCCCTCTCCATTGCAATAACAAAAGACACCGAATTGTGGTCATTATCTCCAAAGTGCTCTCCCACAACCAAATCTAACACTTGGCCCGGTTCATTTCCCAGTACCAAATCCAATGTGGCCTCACCTCTTGTCGGCCTATCCACATATTGTGTCAGGAAACCCTCCTGCACACACTGCACAAAAACTGCCCCATCCGAACTATTTGACCTACAAAGGTTCCAATCAAGATTTGGAAAGTTAAAGTCCTCCATGACAACTACCCTGTGACCCCCACACCTATCCATAATCTGCTTAGCAATTTCTTCCGCCACATCGCTATTACTATTTGGGGGCCTATAGTAAACTCCTAACAATGTGACCGCTCCTTTCCTATTTCTAACCTCAGCCCATATTACCTCAGTGTGCAGATCCCCCTCGAAGTGCCTTTCCGCAGCCCTTAAACTATTAGTACAGATACAGTAGTAACACAGGGTGCTGGGGGAGAGAGGTTACTGAGTGACAGTGTGAGGGAGCTGGATTAACATCAGGAGTGATACAGTCAGTAACACAGTGTGCTGGGGGAGAGAGGTTACTGAGTGAGAGTGTGAGGGAACTGGATTAACATCAGTACAGATACAGTCAGTAACACAGTGTGCTGGGGAATAGGGGTTACAGAGTGACAGTCTGAGGGTGCTGGAATAACATCAGTACAGATACAGTCAGTAACACAGGGTGCTGGGGGGAGAGGGGTTCCTGAGTGACAGTGTGAGGGAGCTGGATTAACATCAGTACAGATACAGTCAGTAACATAGGGTGCTGGGGGGAGAGGGGTTACTGAGTGACAGTGTGAGGGAGCTGGATTAACATCAGTAGAGATACAGTCAGTAACACAGGGTGCTGGGGGAGAGGTGTTACTGAGTGACAGGAGAGGGAGCTGGATTAGCATCAGTAGAGATACAGTCAGTAACACAGGGTGCTGGGGGAGAGGGGTTCCTGAGTGACAGTGTGAGGGAGCTGGATTAACATCAGTAGAGATACAGTCAGTAACACAGGGAGCTGGGGGAGAGGGGTTACTTTGTGACAGTGTGAGGGAGCTGGATTAACATCAGTACATATACAGTCAGTAACACAGGGTGCTGGGGGAGAGGGGTTACTGAGTGACAGTGTGAGGGAGCTGGATTAACATCAGTACAGATACAGTCAGTAACACAGGGTGCTGGGGGAGAGGGGATACTGAGTGACAGTGTGAGGGAGCTGGATTAACATCAGTACAGATACAGTCAGTAACACAGTGTGCTGGGGGAGAGAGGTTACTGAATGAGAGTGTGAGGGAGCTGGAATAACATCAGTACAGATACAGTCAGTAACACAGGGTGCTGGGGGAGAGGGGTTACTGAGTGACAGTGTGAGGGAGCTGGATTTACATCAGTACAGATACAGTCAGTAACACATGTGCTGGGGGAGAGAGGTTACTAAATGAGAGTGTGAGGGAGCTGGAATAACATCAGTACAGATACAGTCAGTAACACAGGGTGCTGGGGGAGAGGGGTTACTGAGTGACAGTGTGAGGGAGCTGGATTAACATCAGTACAGATACAGTCAGTAACACAGGGTGCTGGGGGAGAGGGGTTACTGAGTGACAGTGTGAGAGAGCTGGATTAACATCAGTAGAGATACAGTCAGTAACACAGGGAGCTGGGGGAGAGGGGTTACTGAGTGACAGTGTGAGGGAGCTGGATTAACATCAGTACCGATACAGTCAGTAACACAGGGAGCTGGGGGAGAGGGGTTACTGAGTGATAGTGTGAGGGAGCTGGATTAACATCAGTACAGATACAGTCAGTAACACAGGGTGCTGGGGAGAGGGGTTACTGAGTGACAGTGTGAGGGAGCTGGATTTACATCAGTACAGATACAGTCAGTAACACAGTGTGCTGGGGGAGAGAGGTTACTGAATGAGAGTGTGAGGGAGCTGGATTTACATCAGTACAGATACAGTCAGTAACACAGTGTGCTGGGGGAGAGAGGTTACTGAATGAGAATGTGAGGGAGCTGGATTAACATCAGTACAGATACAGTCAGTAACACAGGGTGCTGGGGGAGAGGGGTTACTGAGTGACAGTGTGAGGGAGCTGGATTAACATCAGTAGAGATACAGTCAGTAACACAGGGTGCTGGGGGAGAGGGGTTACTGAGTGACAGTGTGAGGGAGCTGGATTAACATCAGTAGAGATACAGTCAGTAACACAGGGTGCTGGGGGAGAGGGATAACTGAGTGACAGTGTGAGGGAGCTGGATTAACATCAGTCTAGATACAGTCAGTAACACAGGGTGCTGGGGTGAGAGGGGTTACAGAGTGACAGTGTGAGGGAGCTGGATTAACACCTGGACAGATACAGTCAGTAACACAGGGTGCTGGGGGAGAGGGGTTACTGAGTGACAGTGTGAGGAAGCTGGATTAACATCAGTACAGATACAGTCAGAAACACAGGGTGCTGGGGGAGAGGGGTGACTGAGTGACAGTGTGAGGGAGCTGGATTTACATCAGTACAGATACAGTCAGTAACACAGTGGGCTGGGGGAGAGAGGTTACTGAATGAGAGTGTGAGGGAGCTGGATTAACATCAGTACAGATACAGTCAGTAACACAGGGTGCTGGGGGAGAGGGGTTACTGAGTGACAGTGTCGGGGAGCTGGATTAACATCAGTACAGATACAGTCAGTAACACAGGGTGCTGGGGGAGAGGGGTTACTGAGTGACAGTGTGAGGGAGCTGGATTAACATCAGTACAGATACAGTCAGTAACACAGGATGCTGGGGGAGAGAGGTTACTGAGTGACAGTGTGAGGGAGCTGGATTAACATCAGTAGAGATACAGTCAGTAACACAGGGTGCTGGGGGAGAGAGGTTACTGAGTGACAGTGTGAGGGAGCTGGATTAACATCAGTAGAGATACAGTCAGTAACACAGTGTGCTGGGGGAGAGGGGTTACAGAGTGACAGTCTGAGGTTGCTGGATTAACATCAGTACAGATACAGTCAGGAACACAGGATGCTGGGGGGAGAGGGGTTCCTGAGTGACGGTGTGAGGGAGCTGGATTAACATCAGTACAGATACAGTCAGTAACATAGGGTGCTGGGGGGAGAGGGGTTACTGAGTGACTGTGTGAGGGAGCTGGATTAATATCAGTACAGATTCAGTCAGTTACACAGGGTGCTGCGGGGAGAGGGGTTAATGAGTGACAGTGTGAGGGAGCTGGATTAACATCAGTAGAGATACAGTCAGTAACACAGGGTGCTGGGGGAGAGGTGTTACTGAGTGACAGGAGAGGGAGCTGGATTAGCATCAGTCGAGATACAGTCAGTAACACAGGGTGCTGGGGGAGAGGGGTTACTGAGTGACAGTGTGAGGGAGCTGGATTAACATCAGTAGAGATACAGTCAGTAACACAGGGTGCTGGGGGAGAGGGGTTACTGAGTGACAGTGTGAGGGAGCAGGATTAACATCAGTACAGATACAGTCAGTAACACAGTGTGCTGGGGGAGAGAGGTTACTGAATGAGAGTGTGAGGGAGCTGGATTTACAGCAGTACAGATACAGTCAGTAACACAGTGTGCTGGGGGAGAGAGGTTACTGAATGAGAGTGTGAGGGAGCTGGATTAACATCAGTACAGATACAGTCAGTAACACAGGGTGCAGGGGGAGAGGGGTTACTGAGTGACAGTGTGAGGGAGCAGGATTAACATCAGTACAGATACAGTCAGTAACACAGGGTGCTGGGGGAGAGGGGTTATTGAGCGACAGTGTGAGGGAACTGGATTAACATCAGTGGAGATACAGTCAGTAACACAGGGTGCTGGGGGAGAGGGGTTACTGAGTGACAGTGTGAGGGAACGGGATTAACATCAGTACAGATACAGTCAGTAAGAAAGGGTGCTGGGGGAGAGGGGTTATTGAGTGACAGGAGAGGGAGCTGGATTAGCATCAGTAGAGATACAGTCAGTAACACAGGGTGCTGGGGGAGAGGGGTTACTGAGTGACAGTGTGAGGGAGCTGGATTATCATCAGTACAGACACAGTCAGTAACACAGGGTGCTGGGGGAGACGGGTTACTGAGTGACAGTGTGAGGGAGCTGGATTAACACCTGTACAGATACAGTCAGTAACACAGGGTGCTGGGGGAGAGGGGTTACTGAGTGACAGTGTGAGGGAGCTGGATTAACATCAGTACAGATACAGTCAGTAACACAGGGTGCTGGGGGAGAGGGGTTACTGAGTGACAGTGTGAGGGAACTGGATTAACATCAGTGGAGATACAGTCAGTAACACAGGGTGCTGGGGGAGAGGGGTTACTGAGTGACAGTGTGAGGGAGCTGGATTAACATCAGTAGAGATACAGTCAGTAACACAGGGTGCTGGGGAGAGGGGTTACTGAGTGACAGTGTGAGGGAGCTGGATTTACATCAGTACAGATACAGTCAGTAACACAGTGTGCTGGGGGAGAGAGGTTACTGAATGAGAGTGTGAGGGAGCTGGATTTACATCAGTACAGATACAGTCAGTAACACAGTGTGCTGGGGGAGAGAGGTTACTGAATGAGAGTGTGAGGGAGCTGGATTAACATCATTACAGATACAGTCAGTAACACAGGGTGCTGGGGGAGAGGGGTTACTGAGTGACAGTGTGAGGGAGCTGGATTAACATCAGTACAGATACAATCAGTAACACAGGGTGCTGGGGGAGAGGGGTTACTGAGTGACAGTGTGAGGGAACTGGATTAACATCAGTGGAGATACAGTCAGTAACACAGGGTGCTGGGGGAGAGGTGTTACTGAGTGACAGGAGAGGGAGCTGGATTAGCATCAGTAGAGATACAGTCAGTAACACAGGGTGCTGGGGGAGAGGGGTTCCTGAGTGACAGTGTGAGGGAGCTGGATTAACATCAGTAGAGATACAGTCAGTAACACAGGGAGCTGGGGGAGAGGGGTTACTGAGTGACAGTGTGAGGGAGCTGGATTAACATCAGTACAGATACAGTCAGTAACACAGGGTGCTGGGGGAGAGGGGTTACTGAGTGACAGTGTGAGGGAGCTGGATTTACGTCAGTACAGATACAGTCAGTAACACAGTGTGCTGGGGGAGAGAGGTTACTGAATGAGAGTGTGAGGGAGCTGGATTTACATCAGTACAGATACAGTCAGTAACACAGGGTGCTGGGGGAGAGGGGTTACTGAGTGACAGTGTGAGGGAGCTGGATTAACATCAGTACAGATACAGTCAGTAACACAGGGTGCTGCGGGGAGAGGGGTTACTGAGTGACAGTGTGAGGGAGCTGGATTAACATCAGTACAGATACAGTCAGTAACACAGTGTGCTGGGGGCGAGGGGTTACAGAGTGACAGTGTGAGAGAGCTGGATTAACATCAGTAGAGATACAGTCAGTAACACAGGGAGCTGGGGGAGAGGGGTTACTGAGTGACAGTGTGAGGGAGCTGGATTAACATCAGTACAGATACAGTCAGTAACACAGTGAGCTGGGGGAGAAGGGTTACTGAGTGACAGTGTGAGGGAGCTGGATTAACATCAGTACAGATACAGTCAGTAACACAGGGTGCTGGGGAGAGGGGTTACTGAGTGACAGTGTGAGGGAGCTGGATTTACATCAGTACAGATACAGTCAGTAACACAGTGTGCTGGGGGAGAGAGGTTACTGAATGAGAGTGTGAGGGAGCTGGATTTACATCAGTACAGATACAGTCAGTAACACAGTGTGCTGGGGGAGAGAGGTTACTGAATGAGAGTGTGAGGGAGCTGGATTAACATCATTACAGATACAGTCAGTAACACAGGGTGCTGGGGGAGAGGGGTTACTGAGTGACAGTGTGAGGGAGCTGGATTAACATCAGTACAGATACAGTCAGTAACACAGGGTGCTGGGGGAGAGGGGTTACTGAGTGACAGTGTGAGGGAACTGGATTAACATCAGTGGAGATACAGTCAGTAACACAGGGTGCTGGGGGAGAGGGGTTACTGAGTGACAGTGTGAGGGAGCTGGATTAACATCAGTAGAGATACAGTCAGTAACACAGGGTGCTGGGGGAGAGGGGTTACTGAGTGAGAGTGTGAGGGAGCTGGATTAACATCAGTACAGATACAGTCAGTAAGAAAGGGTGCTGGGGGAGAGGGGTTACTGAGTGACAGTGTGAGGGAGCTGGATTAACATCAGTAGAGATACAGTCAGTAACACAGGGTGCTGGGGGAGAGGGGTTACTGAGTGACAGTGTGAGGGAGCTGGATTAACATCAGTAGAGATACAGTCAGTAACACAGGGTGCTGGGGGAGAGGGGTTACTGAGTGGCAGTGTGAGGGAGCTGGATTAACATCAGTAGAGATACAGTCAGTAACACAGGGTGCTGGGGGAGAGTGGTTACTGAGTGACAGTGTGAGGGAGCTGGATTAACATCAGTACAGATACAGTCAGTAACACAGGGTGCTGGGGGAGAGGGGTTACTGAGTGACAGTGTGAGGGACCTGGATTAACATCAGTACAGATACAGTCAGTAACACAGGGTGCTGGGGGAGAGGGGTTACTGAGTGACAGTGTGAGGGAGCTGGATTAACATCAGTACAGATCCAGTCAGTAACACAGGGTGCTGGGGGGAGAGGGGTTACTGAGTGACAGTGTGAGGGAGCTGGATTAACATCAGCAGAGATAGATTCAGTAACACAGGGCGCTGGGGGAGAGAGGGGTTACTGAGTGACAGTATGAGGGAGCTCATTGTTCCACAGGAGCAGGCTGAGGGTGAGGGAGCTTGTTTGTGCATTATATTTATTTATTTATTTCTCAGTTAAACTTGTGACAAAATTCAGCGTGTTTTTTCAAAACAGGAAGTAGGCCCAGCAGCAGCCTGGGAATGTTTTGGAGGGTTTTAAAGTAGGGCGCACTTTTGAGCGGACAGCGTTGTTAGCGGGCAGCGGACTGACCAGGGGGCAGAGTGAGAGCTGAAGGGCTTTGGCTCAAAACGGGCTTCCGCCAGAACAGGCAGAGGCGAGAGGAGGTTTTTTCTTTTTCAGAAAGTTTATTCCTGTTTTTCCGCAGAGTTAAAAAAAATGCCAGGCAAGATGTTGGAATGCTCCTCCTGCAGGATGTGGGAGATCAGGGAGACCTCCGGTGTCCCTGATGACAACACCTGCAAAAGATGGATCCAGCTGCAACTGCTAGCAAAGCGTGTTCGGGAACTGGAGCAGGAGCTTGATGACCTCCATCTAATTCTGGAGAATGAGGAGTTTATAGACAGTAGCTTTAGGGAGATAGTTACACCTAAGCAGCAGAGCACAGGAAATTAGGTTACTGTAAGGAGAGGAAATGGCAGTGTGAAAGGACAGACAGAGCAGGGTTCCCCTGTGGCCATACCCCTCCACAACAGGTATACTGAATTGGATACTGTTGTGGGAGATGCTTTACCTGGGACAAGCTGCGACAGCCGGAACTCTGATACTGAGTCTGGTTCGACAGCGCAAAAGGGTGGGATGAAGAAGAGGAGAGCAGTAGTGATAGGGGACTCGATGGTCAGAGGTACGGACAGGAGGTTCTGTGGTCGGGACAGAGACTCCCGCATGGTTTGTTGCCTCCCGGGTGCCAAGGTCAGGGATGTCTCCGATCGCGTGCACAGCGTTCTAAAGTGGGAAGGTGATCAGCCAGGTGTCGTGGTACACGTCGGTACAAATGACGTGGGAAGGAAGAGTGAGGAGGTCCTGAAGGGTGAGGACAAAGAGCTTGGAAGGAAGTTAAAAAGCAGGACCCCGAGGGTAGTAATCTCAGGATTGCTACCTGAGCCACATGCCAGTGAGGGCAGGAGTAGGATGCTTGGGCGGATGAACACGTGGCTGAAGAACTGGTGCAGGGGGCAGGGTTTCCAATTCTTGGATCATTGGGACCTCTTCTGGGGCAGGTGGGACCTGTACAAGAGAGACGGGTTACACCTAAACTACAAGGGAACCAATATACTTGCAGGGAAATTTGCTAGTGTTATTGGGGAGCGTTTAAACTAGATTTGCAGGGGGATGGGAACCAGAGTGCCAGAGCAGATAGTGGAGCTGGGGTCAAAAGACAGGTTAGTTCAAGCAAAATCACAAATGGAAGGGTAGAGTGTGGTGGAAATAACCTTTTGAGGTGTGTCTATTTCAATGCCAGGAGTATTGTGGGGGAGGCGTGGATAGACACGTGGAAATATGACATTATAGCCATTAGTGAAACTTGGCTACAGGAGGGGCAGGACTGGCAGCTCAATGTTCCAGGGTTCCAATGTTTCAGGCGGAATAGAGGCAGAGGGATAAAAGGTGGGGGCGTGGCATTGTTGGTCAGGGAAAATGTTACAGCGGTACTCAGGCAGGATAGATTAGGGAGCTTGTCTACAGAGGCCCTCTGGGTGGAGCTGAGAAACAGGAAAGGTATGACCACATTAATGGGCTTGTATTATAGACTACCCAATAGTCAGCGAGAATTGGAGGAGCAAATCAGCGGAGAGATAGCTGACAACTGCAAGAAACACAAAGTTGTGATAGTAGGGGATTTTAATTTTCCACATATAGATTGGGACTCGCATACTGTTAAAGGTTTAGACGGGGTAGAGTTTGTAAAATGTGTTCAGGAGAATTTTCTACATCAGTATATAGAGGTGCCAACTAGAGAGGATGCGATATTGGATCTCCTATTGGGAAATGAGTTAGGGCAGGTCATGGATGTGAGTGTGAGGGAACACTTTGGATCCAGTGATCATAATGCCATTAGTTTCAACCTGATCATGGATAAGGGTAGATCTGGTCCTCGGGTTGAAGTTCTGAACTGGAAAAAGGCCAAATTTGATGACATGAGAAGGGATCTGGGAAGTGTGGATTGGCACAGGCTGTTCTCTGGTAAGGATGTAAATGGAAAGTGGGAGGCCTTCAAAGGAGAAATTTTGAGAGTGCAAAGTTTGTATGTTCCTGTCAGGATTAAAGGCAAAGTAAATCGGAATAAGGAACCTTGGTTCTCGAGGGAGATTGTAACACTGATTAAGAGGAAGAGAGAGTTGTATGAAATGTACAGGCAGCAAGGAACAGATCAGATGCTCGAGGAGTATAAAAAGGGCAAGAAGCTACTTAAGAGGGAAATCAGGAGGGCTAAACGAAGACATGAGGTTGCTTTGGCAGACAGAGTGAAGGAAAATCCAAAGAGCTTCTATATGTTAGGAGCAAAAGGATAGTGAGGGACAAAATTGGTCCTCTTGAAGACCAGAGTGGTAGACTGTGTATGGAACCAAAAGAGATGGGGGAGATACTAAATGTTTTTTTTGGCATCCGTATTTACTGAGGAAAGGGGCATGGAGTCTACGGAAATAGGGCAAACAGGTAGGGAGGTCATGGAACCTTTACAGATTAAAGGGGAGGAGGTGCTTGCTGTCTTGAGGCAAATCAGAGTGGATAAATCCCCAGGACCGGACAGGGTATTCCCACTGACCTTGAGGGAAGCTCGTGTTGAACATGTAGGGGCTCTGACAGACATATTTAAAATGTCAGTATTCACGGGGGAGGTGCCGGATGATTGGAGGGTGGCTCATGTTGTTCCGTTGTTTAAAAAAGGTTCCAAAAGAAATCCGGGAAATTATAGGCCAGTAAGTTTGACGTCGGTGGTGGGCAAGTTATTGGAAGGTGTGATAAGGGATAGGATCTACAAATAATTTGCAGAGACAGGGACATATTAGGGAGAGTCAACATGGCTTTGTGCATGGTAGGTCATGTTTGACCAATCTATTAGAGTTTTTCGAGGACGTTACCAGGAAAATGGATGAAGGGAAGGCGGTAGATGTTGTCTACCTGGATTTCAGCAATGCCTTTGACTAGGTCCCTCATGGGAGGTTAGTTAGGAAGGTTCAGTCGCTGGGTATACATGGGGAGGTAGTAAATTGGATTAGACACTGGCTCAATGGAAGAAGCCAGAGAGTGGTTGTGGAGGATTGCTTCTCTGAGTGGAGGCCTGTGACTAGTGGTGTGCCGCAGGGATCGGTGTTGGGTCCATTGTTGTTTGTCATCTATATCAATGATCTGGATGATAATGTTGTAAATTGGATCAGCAAATTTGCTGATGATACAAAGATTGGAGGTGTAGTGGACAGTCAGGAAGGTTTTCAAAGCTTGCAGAGGGACCAACTAGAAAAATGGGCTGAAAAATGGCAAATGGAATTTAACGCAGACAAGTGTCAGATATTGCACACTGGAAGGACAAACCAAAGTAGAACGTACAGGGTAAATGGTCGGACTCTGAAGAGTGCAGTTGAACAGGGGGATCTGGGAATACAGGTCCAGAATTCCCTAAAAGTGACGTCACAGGTGGATAGGGTCGTAAAGAGTGCCTTTGATACATTGGCCTTTATAAATCGGAGTATCGAGGATAAAAGTTGGCGTGTTATGGTAAGGTTATATTAGGCATTGGTGAGGCCGAATTTAGAGTATTGTGTACAGTTTTGGTCACCTAGTTACAGGAAGGATGTAAATAAGGTTGAAAAAGTGCAGAGAAGGTTCATAAGGATGTTGCCGGGACTTGAGAAGCTGAGTTACAGGGAGAGATTGAATAGGTTGAGACTTTATTCATTGGAGCGTAGAAGAATGAGGGGAGATTTGATAGAGGTGTATAAGATTTTGATGGGTATAGATAGAGTGAATGCAAGCAGGCTTTTTCCACTGAGGCGAGGGGAGACAAAAACCAGAGGGCATGGGTTAAGGGTGAAAGGAGAAAAGATTAAAGGGAATATTAGGGGGGGCTTCTTTACGCAGAGAGTGGTGGGAGTGTGGAATGAGCTGCCGGATAAAGTGGTAAATGCGGGGTCACTTTTAACATTAAAGAAAAACTTGGACGTGTTGATGGATGAGAGAGGTGTGGAGGCATATGGTCCAAGTGCAGGTCAGTGGGACGAGGCAAAAAATGGTTCGGCACAGAAGGGCCAAAAGGCCTGTTTCTGAGCTGTAATTTTCTATGGTTTTCTATGCCAAATTTCCTTAGTCTTCTGAGAAAGGACCAGGACAGGTTGTTGGTGATCTGGACACCTGGAAACTTGAAGCTCTCAACCATCTTCACTTCATCCCCATTGATGTAGACAGGGGCATGTCCTCCACGACGTTCCCTGAAGTCGATGACTATCGCCTTCATTTTGTTGACCTTGAAAGAGACATTATTGTCATCGCACCAGTTCACCAGATTCTCTATCTCTGGACCAGAGAGAGGAGGGGACAAGAGGGATGGGGATTTGGGGAATGAGGAGAATGGGGGATGTAGGGAATGAGGGGGTTCTGTGGGTGAGGATGATATGGAAGTCAGGGGATCAAGGAGGGTCTGAAAATAGATAGATAAATCCCCTGGTCCGGATGGGATTTATCCAAGGATTCTCTGGGAGGCAAGAGAAGTGATTGCAGAGCCTCTGGCTCTGATCTTCAGGTCGTCGTTGGCCTCTGGTATAGTACCAGAAGATTGGAGGTTAGCGAATGTTGTCCCATTGTTTAAGAAGGGGAACAGAGACTTCCCCGGGAATTATAGACCGGTGAGTCTCACTTCTGTTGTCGGCAAGATGTTGGAAAAAATTATAAGGGATAGGATTTATAGTTATTTGGAGAGTAATGAATTGATAGGTGATAGTCAGCATGGTTTTGTGGCAGGTAGGTCGTGCCTTACTAACCTTATTGAGTTTTTTGAGAAAGTGACCAAGGAGGTGGATGGGGGCAAGGCAGTGGACGTGGTATATATGGATTTTAGTAAGGCGTTTGATAAGGTTCACCATGGTAGGCTTCTGCAGAAAATGCAGATGTATGGGATTGGGGGTGATCTAGGAAATTGGATCAGGAATTGGCTAGCGGATAGGAAACAGAGGGTGGTGGTTGATAGTAAATATTCATCATGGAGTGCGGTTACAAGTGGTGTACCTCAGGGATCTGTTTTGGGGCCACTGCTGTTTGTAATATTTATTAATGATCTGGATGAGGGTATAGTTGGGTGGATTAGCAAATTTGCTGATGACACCAAAGTCGGTGGTGTGGTAGACAGTGAGGAAGGGTGTCGTAGTTTGCAGGAAGACTTAGACAGGTTGCAAAGTTGGGCCGAGAGGTGGCGGATGGAGTTTAATGCGGAGAAGTGTGAGGTAATTCACTTTGGTAGGAATAACAGATGTGTTGAGTATAGGGCTAACGGGAGGACTTTGAATAGTGTGGAGGAGCAGAGGGATCTAGGTGTATGTGTGCATAGATCCCTGAAAGTTGGGAATCAAGTAGATAAGGTTGTTAAGAAGGCATATGGTGTCTTGGCGTTTATTGGTAGGGGGATTGAATTTAGGAGTCGTAGCGTTATGTTGCAACTGTACACAACTCTGGTGCGGCCGCACTTGGAGTACTGTGTGCAGTTCTGGTCCCCACATTACAGGAAGGATGTGGAGGCTTTGGAGAGGGTGCAGAGGAGGTTTACCAGGATGTTGCCTGGTATGGAGGGGAGATCCTATGAGGAGAGGCTGAGGGATTTGGGATTGTTTTCGCTGGAAAGGCGGCGGCTAAGAGGGGATCTTATTGAAACATATAAGATGATTAGAGGTTTAGATAGGGTGGATAGTGATAGCCTTTTTCCTCTGATGGAGAAATCCAGCACGAGGGGGCATGGCTTTAAATTGAGGGGGGGTAGTTATAGAACCGATGTCAGGGGTAGGTTCTTTACCCAGAGGGTGGTGAGGGATTGGAATGCCCTGCCAGCATCAGTAGTAAATGCGCCTAGTTTGGGGGCGTTTAAGAGATCCGTAGATAGGTTCATGGACGAAAAGAAATTGGTTTAGGTTGGAGGGTCACAGTTTTTTTTTAACTGGTCGGTGCAACATCGTGGGCCGAAGGGCCTGTTCTGCGCTGTAATGTTCTATGTTCTATGTTCTAAGGGGTCAGGGTGATATGGGATGGGGGATATGGGGAATGAAGGAAATGGGGATTTGGGGAATGAGGAGGTGGGGATATGGGGAATAAGGGAAATCTGGGGGTGAGGGTGATATGGAGGTCGGGAGAAGGGGGTGAGGGTGATGTGGGGGTGAGTGGGACATGGGAAATGAGGGGAATGTGGGAATCAGGGATATGCGAATGAAGGAGGTATGGGTATGAAAGGATTGGGGTTTTGGGGAATGGGGGAATTATAGGGATGAGGGCGATGGGAATGTACGGGAGACATGGAGAAATGAGAAGAATGGTTATAGAGGGAGATGGGGATATGAGGGGGTGGGGATATGGGGGTTGAGGGTATGGGTGTTATATGGGTGAGGGGTTGGGAGGATGGGTTGGCGATATGGTGGGGATATAGGGTGAGGATATGTGGAATATGTAGTGAGGGTGATATGGGGATGAGGGGAATTGTGGGATATGGAGGCGGGATATGGGGGTGAAGCGCAGAGGCGATCTGGGGAATAAAGGGATAGGATGAAATGGGGGTGAGAGTGATTGGGACACGGGGAATGAGAGGGCGGGGAGATATGGGACAGCGGGAATGAGGATGAAGGGGGGATACGGGGTGAGCGGGATGGGGAATTAGGTGAGAGGGACAATGTATAGAGATGGGGAAATAGTCGTGATGGGGGTTAATGGAGGGAACAGTGAGGGGGAACAGAGAAGGGAATGGAGGGGTCAGGATAGAATAGAGGGGATAGTTGTGGTGCAGAAGGGGTGAATAATGGTGACAGAGTGCGGAGCAGAGCAGAAGAATAGAGGGGATGGGGAAATAGTGGGGATACTGGGTAGGGGGAGTGGAGGGGACACAGGTCGGTGAAAAGAAGAGAGTGAGATGGAAAGAGTAGGAGACCGGGAAGAAACAAATAAAGGGAGAGTGAGCGATAAAAGAAAATTAGATGAGCTTCAGTGTCAGCAACGAAATCCATTTGTCTGCCTCAGAGTGTTCCTGGACATCCATCTTCTTTCTCAGAAGAAAGAATATGGTACCCAGATATGATGGTGGTTCTTGCACTATCAGACTTGCCCTGCCATAGAATATGGTGTTAAACCCCTGGGTGTATAATTAATGAGTTGCGAGCTGGAAGATATGGCGTGGTTTCCCGCCAGCTCGAGAGCGGGAAACACACCATGTTCCTCTCCTCTCACCATGGGACACAGACCTGGGTGGGAGAGGCCTGGGCATCCAGGTGAGTGATGGCGGGATTTGGATTGTGGGGCAGAGGAGTGGATTTGGCAGCAAGGACAGATGGGTGGCTCTCAGTCGGCTCCCCTTTCCTAATGTCTGGTTCTTTGATAAGACACTTCAGAGCCTTTAAATAAGCCACCTCCGCCCTCCCCCCTCCCGATCCAGGAACCCACAAACAACCTGACAGTGTGAGAGTGATCAATGCTTACTTTTCAGGCTCCCCGCATGACAAGTTGCCCCCATCCACCATTGGGTGAATACCAGCAGTGACAGCATGAGGCCCTTTGGTGGTCATGAAATGCCCACCTAACGGCCTCAATTGTTGGCCGGCAGGAAGGCCATTCATGAGGCAGGAAAGTGACAGGTTCCGCATCAATCACTCTCCCACCTGATTAAATACCTTCCCCACCAGCTCCAAACTTACCGCGGGAAAACGCATTCAGTTCCACCCAGTATTTTAGTGAGGGCATGGAAATAAAGGACAATTCATTTCAAAAAAAGGATCAAAGAAATTAAAGGAAAACATCCACATTGTAAAATTGCGCAGACCTTATTTCTGAAATCACAAATGACCAGTTTCTTTTGTTGTTGGAACTTTGGAGTTGATAGGAACTGTCGGAGGGGGAATTTATTTGATTTGATTTTGATTTGATTTATTCTTGTCACATATATTAGTGTACAGTGAAAAGTATTGCAGAGTGTACAGTGAAAAGTATTAAAGAGAATCCTAAGGCGTTCTATAGGTATGTCAAGAACAGAAGGTTGGTTAGGGCAAGTTTAGGGCCAGTTATAGATGGCAGAGGGAAGTTATGTGTGGAACCGGAGGAGATTGGTGAAGCATTGAACCAATATTTCTCTTCGGTGTTCACGCAAGGGGACATGAATATAGCTGAGGAGGACACTGGGTTGCAAGGGAGTAGAATAGACAGTATTACAGTTGATAAGGAGGATGTGCAGGATATTCTGGAGGGTCTGAAAATAGATAAATCCCCTGGTCCGGATGGGATTTATCCAAGGATTCTCTGGGAGGCAAGAGAAGTGATTGCAGAGCCTCTGGCTCTGATCTTCAGGTCGTCGTTGGCCTCTGGTATAGTACCAGAAGATTGGAGGTTAGCGAATGTTGTCCCATTGTTTAAGAAGGGGAACAGAGACTTCCCCGGGAATTATAGACCGGTGAGTCTCACTTCTGTTGTCGGCAAGATGTTGGAAAAAATTATAAGGGATAGGATTTATAGTTATTTGGAGAGTAATGAATTGATAGGTGATAGTCAGCATGGTTTTGTGGCAGGTAGGTCGTGCCTTACTAACCTTATTGAGTTTTTTGAGAAAGTGACCAAGGAGGTGGATGGGGGCAAGGCAGTGGACGTGGTATATATGGATTTTAGTAAGGCGTTTGATAAGGTTCACCATGGTAGGCTTCTGCAGAAAATGCAGATGTATGGGATTGGGGGTGATCTAGGAAATTGGATCAGGAATTGGCTAGCGGATAGGAAACAGAGGGTGGTGGTTGATAGTAAATATTCATCATGGAGTGCGGTTACAAGTGGTGTACCTCAGGGATCTGTTTTGGGGCCACTGCTGTTTGTAATATTTATTAATGATCTGGATGAGGGTATAGTTGGGTGGATTAGCAAATTTGCTGATGACACCAAAGTCGGTGGTGTGGTAGACAGTGAGGAAGGGTGTCGTAGTTTGCAGGAAGACTTAGACAGGTTGCAAAGTTGGGCCGAGAGGTGGCGGATGGAGTTTAATGCGGAGAAGTGTGAGGTAATTCACTTTGGTAGGAATAACAGATGTGTTGAGTATAGGGCTAACGGGAGGACTTTGAATAGTGTGGAGGAGCAGAGGGATCTAGGTGTATGTGTGCATAGATCCCTGAAAGTTGGGAATCAAGTAGATAAGGTTGTTAAGAAGGCATATGGTGTCTTGGCGTTTATTGGTAGGGGGATTGAATTTAGGAGTCGTAGCGTTATGTTGCAACTGTACACAACTCTGGTGCGGCCGCACTTGGAGTACTGTGTGCAGTTCTGGTCCCCACATTACAGGAAGGATGTGGAGGCTTTGGAGAGGGTGCAGAGGAGGTTTACCAGGATGTTGCCTGGTATGGAGGGGAGATCCTATGAGGAGAGGCTGAGGGATTTGGGATTGTTTTCGCTGGAAAGGCGGCGGCTAAGAGGGGATCTTATTGAAACATATAAGATGATTAGAGGTTTAGATAGGGTGGATAGTGATAGCCTTTTTCCTCTGATGGAGAAATCCAGCACGAGGGGGCATGGCTTTAAATTGAGGGGGGGTAGTTATAGAACCGATGTCAGGGGTAGGTTCTTTACCCAGAGGGTGGTGAGGGATTGGAATGCCCTGCCAGCATCAGTAGTAAATGCGCCTAGTTTGGGGGCGTTTAAGAGATCCGTAGATAGGTTCATGGACGAAAAGAAATTGGTTTAGGTTGGAGGGTCACAGTTTTTTTTTAACTGGTCGGTGCAACATCGTGGGCCGAAGGGCCTGTTCTGCGCTGTAATGTTCTATGTTCTATGTTCTATGTTCTATCTTGCACGCTATACAGACAACACATACTGTCCATAGAAATGGAAAGGAGAAGTATGTAGTGTTAGTCATAGCTGGGGTGTTGAGAAAGATCAGTGTGATGCGAGGGAGGGCCATTCAAAAGTCTGATGGCAGGAGGGAAGAAGCTGTTCTTGAGTCAGTTGGTAATTTCCACATGTGGCAAATACAGTGGGACAGTCCTGGTTTCCATAATGCCTGTGCTTATGGTTTTATCAACTGGGAACAGCAGAAGTCTCTCTTTCTGCCTTCTTTTAACCTGATCTGATAAATGAAACACATGGAACGCAATTTGTGCTTGGTTTTGGTCAACTTGCGGTTTGCACACACTGAACGAGTAACTTAGCTGCGGAAATTATTACAATTCACAAGAGGTCGAAACTCCAGTCAATACAAAGGCATCACAAGCTTGATTTATGTGCGCAACTGAAATAAAAGCTGATTAGCAAAGACCTTGTCTGGAGAACACCAAATGTGATGACATGCTGTCGTCTCTGCTTGTTAATTTTCTAATGGAGATTGTTGGTGCTACAAATCTTATTGCTTTTGCCAGCAGCATGGTTCACCGCGCGATGGGGAGTGTACAGAAGAAGGAATGGAAAATGTCTAGTTTTATTCACCGTAAAAGGATCAACAAAAGGACCTTGTGTATGTATAAGGGAGACTGTCACTTTCCATTCCTGGAATACTCGCTGCGTGACTGGTATGCAACCTCATTGTTTGTGAACAGAATTCCCACTCACCTGAAGAAGGGGCTTGGAGCTCCGAAAGCTTGTGTGGCTTTTGCTCCCAAATAAACCTGTTGGACTTTAACCTGGTGTTGTTAAACTTCTTACTGTGTTTACCCCAGTCCAACGCCAGCATCTCCACATCATGACCTCATTGAGAAGCAGAGGTGAATGGCAAAAGTGCACAAAGCATTTATCACAGACATATTCATCCACTCTGGAAAAAGGGACACTTTGAAATGGATAATGTGGTCCACTTTATCAGAAGTGAGCAATGCTATCATCTACATCATTAGATAGGGACATTTTGGGGTAGGGAGGAGGTGTGACATATTCACTCTTGCATTCAAAAACATACCAACAAAAGTCATATTGTTCAGGATTTTGTAATGCAGCCATAGATTGTCATGTGGGTAATATTTATCTCTGTTGTTCAAAGCTGTTCTGCACACAAGTGATGAGGTTATTATTAATATCTGTTCTAAATGTCTGGTGCAATCGTGATATCCATCTCTGTCCCTTGGTTAGGTTGCACACAGTTGGTATCCCAGTGAATCAGAGCCATGGTCTCCCTCAGACTCACACAAACTCCTTGCCGACTGCCTCATTTTCACCAAAACACATGAATTGGGAAATTGTGACTTTGTTTCTGTTTCACCTGTTTCAGCTCCATTAAAGATGTTATATAAACGCAGTTGTTGATAAATTCCTTCTTTTCTCAAGCCCATGCTTGTTCTCTTCGGAGCGAGGCGAGCTGTGCCCAGCTTCTAATTTTATCTTTTACTCTTGTTCTGTGCTTCTAAAACTTCATTCTAACTCTTTAAAACTCTCTAACAACGCCCTAATGCAATTTCTCATAGATTTGGCCACACCCTAGCTGTGACTGTAACATTACATTCTGCACTCTCTCCTTTCCTTCTCTATCACAGTATGTTTTGTCTGTATAACCCGCAAGAAACAATACTTTTCACTGCATGTTAATACATGTGACAATAATAAATCAAATCAAATCAAATCTTTTGTTTTACAATTCACTGCCTCCATTTTAATTATATTTTCTTTCTTCCCAACTCTGTCTCTCATTTCGTAAAACGTTTAATGTCATTTGGTCCCTTTGCCTTTTGCACGGTCTCTCGCTCTTTCTCTCTGCCTCTGTTTGTGTATTTTCCTGTGGATCTGACTTGCTCCCTCTTTCTGCTTGTCCCTGGTTGTCTGTACATCTGTATTTTTTTCATCATCTCTATCTTCTATTATTGTTTCCCTTTCTCTATTAATTCCTTGGTCACCTTTGCTGTCAAAATATATCTTTCTCTGTATCCATTCCCCTTTGTCATTCCACTTCTTTCCCTTTCTCCCTCACTTGATCCCGACCTCAGCCTTTCCCACTGTAGGTGGTCTCTCACCTGCCTTGATGTGGATCTGGGTGACAGATCATCTGTTGCCATTCATGACAAACTGGGATATTTCCACTCATGAACGGGGCAAGGATATAGCCAGAAGATTCTTCCTTTTGCTATCAATTGGCAACTTTGCTCAGCATACAATCCCTACAGTGCAGAAGGAGGTCATTTGGTCCATCGAGTCTGCACTGACTCTCCAAACGAGCATGTTACCCAGACCCAGAATCTGCCCTATCCCCGTTGCCCCAAGCATTTACCTTGCGAATCCCCCTAACCTACAGATCTTGGGACACATCTCATTTTTTTCACATAAAACTGAACATTAGTCCTCTTTAACTCGATACAATCATAGAATCCCCACAGTGCGGAAGGAGGCCAATCGGCCAATTGAGCTTTAACCAACAACAATCCCAGCCAGGCCTTGTTCCCATGTATTTACCCTTCTAGTCCCCCTGACACCAAGGGGCAATCTAGCACGGCCAATCCATCTAACCCACACATCTTTGGACTGTGGGAGGAAATCGGAGCACCCGGAGGAAACTCAGGCAGACCATGGGAGAACGTGCAAACTCCACACAGCGCTCCGAAAGCTAATGGTATTTGCTACCAAATAAACTTGTTGGACTTTAACCTACATAGAACATAGAACAGTACAGCACAGAACAGGCCCTTCGGCCCACGATGTTGTGCCGACCTTCATCTGAAACCAAGATCAAGCTATCCCACTCCCTGCCATCCTGGTGTGCTCCATGTGCCTATCCAATAACCGCTTAAATGTTCCTAAAGTGTCTGACTCCACTATCACTGCAGGCAGTCAATTCCACACCCCAACCACTCTCTGCGTGAAGAACCTACCTCTGATATCCTTCCTATATCTCCCACCATGAACCCTACAGTTATGCCCCCTCGTAATAGCTCCATCCACCCTAGGAAATAGTCTTTGAACGTTCACTCGATCTATCCCCTTCATCATTTTATAAACCTCTATTAAGTCTCCCCTCAATCTCCTCCGCTCCAGAGAGAACAGCCCCAGCTCCTTCAACCTTTCCTCATAAGACCGACACTCCAAACCAGGCAGCATCCTGGTAAATCTCCTCTGCACTCTTTCCAGCGCTTCCACATCCTTCTTATAGTGAGGTGACCAGAACTGCACACAATATTCCAAATGTGGTCTCACCAAGGTCCTGTACAGTTGCAGCATAACCCCACGGCTCTTAAACTCCAACCCCCTGTTAATAAAAGCTAACACACTATATGCCTTCTTCACAGCTCTATCCACTTGAGTGGCAACCTGGTGTTGTTAAAACTCTTACAATGCAAAGGCAGCAGCATTGACTGTCAGAGACATGTCCGTTAGGTTGGCACCAGCATAGCTAGAGCAGGGTTGACCAACATATTCACTGGGCAAACACACGTCAATGTTTTTCTCACTCAAGGGGCCGATGAGTAAATTTCAGAATGATAAAGTTTGGCACAGCAGAAATTTCAATGAAAAACTAAACTGAGATATGAAAAGAAACAACTTGCTGAGCACAATAATGAGTAATAAATAAAAATGATTATTAGAGTTTAATCCTCATCAATCACAAATTGTTTCTCTCCCACATTTGCTGCAGATTGGCTCAAAAACCTATCAGCAGCCAACATGGGAAAGAAACGGGATGTGATTGGAGGAGCAGCTCCATGCAGATTCTTCCATTCAAACTGAACTGTGTGACTGAGATTCTGGAAACTCGCTCCGGGGGCCGCATTGAGGGGCTTCGAGGGTCACATTCACCCCTTGGTCCACACGTTGGACAACCCTGGGCTACTGCATGTGTTTGATGAGTGAGTAACAATTTGTGTGTTTGGAAAGAGAGCAAACATCATCAGGGAATGAGTGAAGAAGAGTGGAGACATCCAGGTCTTGCCATCCTTACGCCAATGGAAGATGAAGTGCTGGATCAGGAAGGCCTGGGGGCAGAGTGGGTAATTACTGCTGGTGAGATGGGTTGAGTGGGTGGCCTAATGAATGGGCACAGGAGAGCGTCTAGTGAGGACAAAACATAGAGCTTGTTTATCCATCACTGGTCAGAGAGAGCAGTCTGAAGGACGTATTGGGATAAGAACAAAATAACTAGGAGCAGCAGAAGGCCATTCAGCCCCTCGAGCATACTCCATCACGGCTGATCTAATTATAGTCTCAACTCTTTTCCCCGTAACCCTTGATTCGCTTCTCAATCCAAAATCATTCTTAACTCAGCCTTGAATATATTCAATGACTCTGCCGCCACTAGTCTCCAGGGAAGACAATTCCACTCACCAGCCACCATCTAAAAAATAAATTTCTCCTCATCTCAGTCTTAAGGGACTGACAATTACATTTTAAAGTCTGTCCCCTTGTTCTGGTTTCTCTTACAAGAAGAAACAGCCTCTCAGCAACCACCCTGTCTCATCCCCTCATCGCGATAACCTTTTAATCTTCTGAACTTTCATAGATATTGCTCCAATCTGCTCAAATGTTCCTCGTAAAATAAACCTCTCCATCCCAGGAATCAGCCGAGTGAACTTTCTCTGAACTGGTTCCAATACAATTCTATCCTTTTTTAAGTAAAGAGCTCAACATTATACACATTTCTCCAGTTGTGATGTAATGAAGGTCGTGTAAAGCTGCAGCAAAACCTTCTTAATCTTACCTTCCATTCCTATTGCAATAAGAACGTTAAGAAACAGGAGCAGGAGTCATCCATTCTGTCCTTCAAATCCACTCCATCATTCAATGTGACCATGGCTGATCCTCTGCTTCAACACCATTTCCAGCATTATACCTGCATTCCTTGATTCACCAGCATTCTAATGGGAAACAAATACCCCTCATCTCAGCCTAAATAACTGCCCCTTATTCTCAGACTGTGTCCCAGGTTTCAGACCCTCCAGCAAGGGGAAACATCCTTTCTGCATCTGGCCTATTGAACTCCGTAAATTAGTGTAGGTTTGAATAAGTTCGGCTACCATTCTTCTAAAGGCCTGAGAAAGGGCGGCACGGTAGCACAGTGGTTAGCACTGCTGCTTCACAGTTCCAGGGTCCCGGGTTCGATTCCCGGCTCGGTTCACTGTCTGTGTGGAGTTTGCACATTCTCCTCGTGTCTGCGTGGGTTTCCTCCGGGTGCTCCGGTTTCCTCCCACAGTCCAAAGATGTGCGGGTTAGGTTGATTGGCCAGGTTGAAAATTGCCCCTTAGAGTCCTGAGATGCATAGGTTAGAGGAATTAGCGGGTAAATATGTGGGGGTAGGGCCTGGGTGGGATTGTGGTCGGTGCAGACTCGATGGGCCGAATGGCCTCCTTCTGCACTGTAGGGTTTCTATGATTCTAATAAAGTATTTTTGTTCCTCATAGTACAACCCATCTGTCCCTGGACCTATTTTAGTGAACCTTCTTTACATGCCAAGTACATCTTTGCTTCAGCCAGGAGACCAAACCTGTACACAATACTCCAGGTTGGTCTCAGCAAGGCTGCATATAATTGCAGGAAGACATCTTTTTCCTCCATTCACATCCTCTTCGAATAATGGCTAACATACCATTTGTTATCTTAACTGCTCTCATCTTCGCTTTCAGTGCCTCATCAACAAGGACATCAAAATATCTTGAAGTTGTCTTAATGTCTGTTTTTCCTACAAAATTAGATAACCTCACATTTTTCCACCTTGTCGTCCAGCTGGCAATCCTTTGGCCGCTCCCTGAGCCTCTCCACATCCCCTTGAAACATCTTTGCATCCTCCTCACAATTCAGATTTTCACCTAGTTTTCCAGTTTTTGCAAATTTGGAAATATTATATTTGATCCCCACATCCATATCATTGATATAGATTCTGAATAGCTGAGACCCAAACACTGATCCCTGCCGTACTCCACTAGTTAGAGGCTGTCAACCCAAAAGTAACCCATTTATTCCAACTCCTTGTCTCTGTCCACTCAATCCACATTGGAGAGCTGGTGCAGACACGATGGGCCAAATGGCCTCCTCCTGCACCAACACTATTCTGTGAAATCTTAGAAAACAGGGAAATGCTGGAATTAAACTCAGCAGGTTCGGCAGCATCTGTGCAGAGAGAGAGAGAGAAACAGAGTTAACATTTCAGCTCTGTGACCTTTCCTGTGAACTGGGGAAAGTTAGAAATGTAACAGGTTTGGAGAAAGGGGCGGGTGGGACAGGGACGAAAGGAAGGTCTGTGAGAGGGTGGAAGACAGGAGAGATTGAATGAGAGAAAAGTGAACTCCCCCCCCCCCCCCCAGAGCCAAACTCCCTCAGAGGCTCCCACACTGCATTCCAACAAACTGAACTGGATTGGACTGAATGGGAAATCATGGGAATGTAGCCCTCACTGACTTCACGGATCAAGTACATTTCTGGATGGAAATTAGCTGCATCGACTCCAGCCTGGTTGTTGGTGTGAAACAGGAGCTGATGTCTATCTGTGTGTGTGTGTGTGTGAGTTCCTGCCTGCAGCTCCCAGAGAGTTTAAAATCCTGCATCTGTCTCTCTGCAGAGCTGCTGGTTAAAGACACATTTCCAGCATTTATCAGACAGAAACTTCACTCTCATTCTCTCCCTCCCCTCCCCCAGCCAGTGCTTCTGTTAAAAAAAGGCTAAACGCTTTATTTTGCAGCTCTGATCAGTGGTGAATCATTAACCATGAAGCACAGGGCACACACACACACACTCACACACCCGGACACACAGCATTGTAAATCAGAAGTGGGATTTGTAAACGCAGCAACAAAGAACTTTGCAAGATCTTGTTTCAGTTCAGGCAACTGAAGGAAAAGTGAACTTTGCAAGAATCAGCAAAGGGTGCAAACCTGTAGCGGATGGAGTCCTGGATGAACAAGTTGTACAATCCACATTCAGACCTGGCCTCTCTCTCTCTCTCTGGCAGTGCAGGGCTGCTGGTTCATTTAAATCCATCTTCTCTCAGCTCCCAGTGCTGGTGATGTGAAGCTGGGAGTGGGGGGGGAGGGAGAGCCTTGGGATGAACCATTTGCCTGGTGCTCACTAACCCCCACACACACAAACAACCCCCCCCCACACACACTCAGAGACAGGTTGGTGTTGGACTGGGCCAGGTAGGAGGAGGTGTGTTCAGGTGAGGTGGAGGAGCTGTGGTTGGATGAGGATTGATTGGGGAGGTGTGGGACTCAGTGAGGTTATAAAAAGGCTGGCGATGCATTGTCCAGTCTCTCTCTCCACGTGGGTTGGTAAGTATCAGGTAAGCTGTGTCTTTGTGAGTGAGTGAGTCAGTGTGTGCTTGCATGGAGTTCCAGCTCTGATATTTTAACCCCCCCTTTCCCAGCACAAAGCCCCTGTTCCTGGATCTCTCTCTCCACCATGGGAGAGGGGATGGAAGGAGTTGGAGAGATCACCGAGGGAAAACATGTGCGATGGTGAGTATGAACCTCTTCACTTTCTGTCTGCACCTTTCCCGCCTCAGCTCTGCTTTTCTCTCTGTTTGCAGCCTCCTCTCAATCTCTCTCCCTCTCCATCTTTCTCTCTCTCAACCTTTCTCTCTCTCAATCTCTCTCCCTCTCAATCTCTCTCTCAATCTCTCTCTCTCTCAATCTCTCTCCCTCTCCATCTTTCTATCTCTCAACCTTTCTCCCTCTCAATCTCTCTCAATCTCCCCCCAGCTCTTTCCCACCCAGCTCTTTCCCCCCCAGCTCTTTCCCCCCCAGCTCTTTCCCACCCAGCTCTTTCCCACCCAGCTCTTTCCCCACCAGCTCTTTCCCCCCAGCTCTTTCCCCCCCAGCTCTTTCCCCCCCCAGCTCTTTCCCCCCCCAGCTCTTCCCCCCCCCCAGCTCTTCCCCCCCCCCAGCTCTTCCCCCCCCCCAGCTCTTCCCCCCCCCCAGCTCTTCCCCCCCCCAGCTCTTCCCCCCCCCCCAGCTCTTTCCCCCCCCCAGCTCTTTCCCCCCCCCAGCTCTTTCCCCCCCCCCCAGCTCTTTCCCCCCCCCCCAGCTCTTCCCCCCCCCCCCAGCTCTTCCCCCCCCCCAGCTCTTCCCCCCCCCAGCTCTTTCCCCCCCCCAGCTCTTTCCCCCCCCCCAGCTCTTTCCTCCCCCCCAGCTCTTTCCTCCCCCCCAGCTGTTTCCCCCCCAGCTGTTTCCCCCCCAGCTCTTTCCCCCCCCAGCTCTTTCCCCCCCCCCAGCTCTTTCCCCCCCCCCAGCTCTTTCCTCCCCCCCAGCTGTTTCCCCCCCAGCTGTTTCCCCCCCAGCTGTTTCCCCCCCAGCTGTTTCCCCCCCAGCTGTTTCCCCCCCAGCTGTTTCCCCCCCAGCTGTTTCTCCCCCCAGCTGTTTCTCCCCCCAGCTGTTTCTCCCCCCAGCTGTTTCTCCCCCCAGCTGTTTCCCCCCCCAGCTGTTTCCCCCCCCAGCTGTTTCCCCCCCCAGCTGTTTCCCCCCCCAGCTGTTTCCCCCCCCAGCTGTTTCCCCCCCCAGCTGTTTCCCCCCCCAGCTGTTTCCCCCCCAGCTGTTTCCCCCCCAGCTGTTACCCCCCCCCAGCTGTTATCCCCCCCCAGCTGTTACCCCCCCCCAGCCAGCTGTTACCCCCCCCCAGCTGTTTCCCCCCCCCCCGCTCTGCTTCCCCCCCCCGCTCTGCTTCCCCCCCCCGCTCTGCTTCCCCCCCCCCGCTCTGCTTCCCCCCCCCCGCTCTGCTTCCCCCCCCCCCGCTCTGCTTCCCCCCCCCCGCTCTGCTTCCCCCCCCGCTCTGCTTCCCCCCCCGCTCTGCTTCCCCCCCCCCGCTCTGCTTCCCCCCCCCCGCTCTGCTTCCCCCCCCGCTCTGCTTCCCCCCCCCCGCTCTGCTTCCCCCCCCCCGCTCTGCTTCCCCCCCCCCGCTCTGCTTCCCCCCCCCCGCTCTGCTTCCCCCCCCGCTCTGTTTCCCCCCCCCGCTCTGTTTCCCCCCCCCGCTCTGTTTCCCCCCCCCGCTCTGTTTCCCCCCCCCCGCTCTGTTTCCCCCTCTCAGACCCGCCCTGACCAATTCCTCTGAGACTCTCCAGTCCCACCAGGATTCCCCCCCCCCCAAATCCCAGCCCTATCCATAGGGAGCCCCTCCCCAGCTCCTGAACTCCTGTCCCCACTCCCACCGACAGACCCAAACCCCACCCCCACCGACAGACCCAAACCCCACCCCCACCGACAGACCCAAACCCCACCCCCACCGACAGACCCAAACCCCACCCCCACCGACAGACCCAACCCCCACCGACAGACCCGAACCCCACCGACAGACCCAAACCCCACCTCCACCGACAGACCCAAACCCCACCCCCACCGACAGACCCAACCCCCACCCCCAGACCCAAAACCCCACCCCCACCGACAGACCCAAAACCCCACCCCCACCGACAGACCCAACCCCCACCCCCACCGACAGACCCAAACCCCACCCCCATCGACAGACCCAAACCCCACCCCCATCGACAGACCCAAACCCCACCCCCACCGACAGACCCGAACCCCACCCCCACCGACAGACCCAAACCCCACCCCCACCGACAGACCCAAACCCCACCCCCAGACCCAAACCCCACCCCCCCCGACAGACCCAAACCCCACTGACAGACCCAAACCCCACCAACAGACCCAAACCCCACCCCCACCGACAGACCCAAACCCCACCCCCAGACCCAACCTCCACCCCCACCGACAGACCCAACCCCCACCCCCACACCCAAACCCCACCCCCACCGACAGACCCAAACCCCACCCCCACCGACAGACCCAAAACCCCACCCCCACCGACAGACCCAAACCCCACCCCCACCGACAGACCCAACCCCCACCCACAGACCCAAACCCCACCCTCAGACCCAAACCCCACCCCCACCGACAGACACAAACCCCACCCCCAGACCCAACCCCCACCGACAGACCCAACCCCACCCCCAGACCCAAAACCCCACCCCACCGACAGACCCAAAACCCCACCCCCACCGACAGACCCAAACCCCACCCCCACCGACAGACCCAAAACCCCACCCCCACCGACAGACCCAAACCCCACCCCCAGACCCAAACCCCACCCCCACCGACAGACCCAAATCCCACCCCCACCAACAGACCCAAACCCCACCCCCACCGACAGACCCAAACCCCACCAACCGACCCAAACCTCTCGGCCCCTCCCCCCGATCCTCTCGGCCCCTCCCCCCAATCCTCTCTGCCCCTCCCCCCGATCCTCTCTGCCCCTCCCCCCGATCCTCTCTGCCCCTCCCCCTGATCCTCTCTGCCCCTCCCCCCGATCCTCTCTGCCCCTCCCCCCGATCCTCTCTGCCCCTCCCCCGATCCTCTCTGCCCCTCCCCCGATCCTCTCTGCTCCTCCCCCTGATCCTCTCTGCCCAATCTTCTCCAATCCCACTCTAATCACCCCCCCACTCACTCTCTCTCAGGAACTCACCGCCAAAGCCCTCTGAGCCACTCCCAATCCTTCTCAACCCCCCGCCCTCAATCTCCACTAATTCCCCCCCAAAACTCCTCTTTCCCCCACCTGATTCCCTGTCCCTCTGCCCCATCTCCTTTCATCCGACTGTAAGCACCCCCAATCTCTCTGACACCCACCGCCAATCTGACTCTCAGCCCCCTGAATCCTCCAAGTTCCTGCCCCAATTCCTCAGCCCCCCCCCCCAAAGGCTCCCTCTGCCCCCCTGCCAAACCCAAGCCCCCCTGACGCCTGCACCCAATCCTTCCTCAGTCCTCCCCACCCCAGAATCCCTCTGAGTCACCCCCCCCGCTCCGAATCGCTCGACACCCCCCCCAATTCTAACCCTGATGCAAGGCCCCACCCTAAATCCCTCTCTGAATTTCCCCCCTCCCAAATCCCTATGAATCCACCCCGCCCTCAATCCCTTTCCCTCCACCCCGACTCCCCCTCCCCTCCCGCTAACTCCCTCTCTGACTCCCTACCCCATCCAGACCCTCCCCAGATTCTAAGCCCCTGAGATTCCTCTAGAATCCCCCCTGAACGTCTCCTGAGATCGCCCCCACCCTCGCCACATTCCTCTGCCCCCGAATCCTGCTCCCTCTCCAATCCCACCCCTTCAATCTGTCTGAGCACCAAACCATGTCTTGTCATCCCCGTAAGCCCCCCAATCCCTCCTGTATCCCTCAGAACCCCAGAAATCCCCCTCTAAGCCTCCCCTTCCCGAATCCCCCTCAATTCCCCCCGATTCCCTCCCTCTCAGCCCCGCTAAATCCCAAATTCCCCATGAGACCCTTAAATACCCGAATCCCTCTAATTCCCGACCACAATCCCTGAGTCTCCCTCTCCACTCTCTCCCTTTAATCCCTCTCAATTCCCCCCCCCCACTCCAGCCAATTCTGTCGTCCCTCCTCACAATCCCTCTAAATCTCCCGATCCTTCCCTCTGAGCCCCGTACCCCGCTCCCCCCACTGCCCAAACCATCTTCAAAGCCCCCCAGCTGAATATCCCTCTAAGTTCCCCTCTTTCCCCCCGCCCCCCCTCTCAACCTGGCAAATTCCCACTCCCTCCCTGTGAACAGCCTCTGGACTGACAGATCCCCCCCTTTCTAATTAGTAGCCCCCCCCACCGCGCGTCCATCCCCGTCCACCACCCCCCGGTAAACAGCTCCTGGTGGAGTTGGATGTGGAAACTCTGCCCATTTTAAACATTAACGTTCAAATGACTAATTCCCCTGACACTGAGCAGCCTGTGTTATAACATCCCCCACCCCCATCCTGTACAACAGACCCCCTGTCTGATTCTTCCCCCCCATCTCCATTGCCCCCTTTCTCTGATAACCCCTGACTCTGGTCAGCCTGTGTTATAATATTCCCCCCACTTGTACAACAGCCTCCCCCACCGGCCCCTTCCCTCTCTGTCTAATAGCCCCTGGCTCTGAACAAGCCCCTGTATTACACACTCCCCCCTTTCAGCAGTGCTGAATCCCTCTGAATTGCCCCCGATTCCCTCCCTCTGCGTTCCTGGGCCTTTGCTGCTTGTGAACAGCAAACCCGTGATCTGGCCCGTCCCCCACGAGAGAGAGAGAGATAGAGAGAGACAGAGAAGTAGAGATGGAGATAGAGAGAATGCTGCTGTAATTCAGACGGAATGATTCACAGAGAGGGGGAAGCAGAGATCAGAGAGATGGAGATGGGGAGGATGCGACTGTAATTCAGACTGATTCACAGAGAAGGAAGCAGAGATCAGAGAGAGGGGGAAGCAGATAGAGAGAGTGAAGGAGATAGAGAGAGATAAGAGACAAATAAAAGCAGAGTTAAAGTTAAAATTGTATTTGTTAATCACAAGTAGGCTTACATTAACACTGCAATGAAGTTATTGTGAAAAGATATAGAGATGGGGAGTGAGAGAGAATGCTGCTGTACTTCAGACAGAATGAGTCACAGAGAGGGAGCAGAGATAGACAGAGGGGGGAGCAGAGATAGAGAGAGAGAGACGGAGAGGAGGCTGCTGTGATTGAGATAAAATGATCCACAGAGAGAGAGAGAGATGTCCAGAGAGGCTGAGATACAAAGTGAGACGTCGAGATAAATAGAAAGTGGGGCTTTGGCAAGACAGAGTGACAAAGTTTCAGAGAGAGTGAAAGATAGAGAGAATGAGAGAAAAAGGGAAAGATGCTGCCATTGTGAGAGGCTGAGGTATAAAGGATGGGGAGAGACCGGGATTGGAAAGATGTGGAGAAACAGTTCTGAGGATGGGGGAGTTGCACAGACAGAGCTTCAGGGAGAGGGATTGAAATCTGTGGGATTACATTGGAGCAGGGATCACTGGGAATGCCCCCTCCCCCTGACACACAGACCACTAACCCTCAGTGTAAAAGCCCCACCAGTCTATCTGTGAATAAAAATGAACGACAAAGACACGGGGACTTTTATTAATATTTTTCTCTCTGGTTATAGCTCTTGTCCGAGGATTCCTCACGGCAAAACTATTCGCTCTCTGCATCGCCAAAGTTTCCAAAGGAATTCTCCTTGGAAGAGAGAAAGAGAAAATAAAGTGAAATTTGATTAAACACAAAACAAAAGCTGATTAAAAACAATAAAAGGCACAGCAAGATCCCAGGACTTGCTGAAATTCACAATCTCACTGGGGGGGGGGGTGGGGGAAACATTCATTTTCACCTCCTCATTATTAAACCCTGACAAAATGGGAACACGTTTCAAATGCAATGAACTTCCAACTGCCTCCTGACTGTCCCGATATTGAATTTATTAAACACGTCAAAGCATTCTGGGGGCTTTACTCCAGAGACAGGCCAGTGAATAAACACAGGAGGCCCCAATGAAGTTCCCACTTCTGTCAGTCACCTCTCTCCGCCCCCCCCCCCCCTCCCCCTCTGTTTCTCCCTCTCCGTCTCCTACACACTTCCCCCAGATCTATATCTGTCCAATACCCCGTCTCTGGATAACCTGTCCTGATCTCTGCTCTGTTTCTCTACCTCGAGGTGAAGCAGGATTGAAATGCTCTCTCTAAGTTTCTGTCTGACCGTTTAAAATAAAACTCACAATCAAAAGGGAAATGAGAGGGGGGCGGGGGGGCAGGAAAATCCACAATCCCACCCTGAAGCGGCTGCTTCACATTTTATTGAACCATTGAATTCAGCCACTTAAACCCTGTTGGGGAATTAAGCAAATGCAAAAGTGCTGCTGAGATTTAGGCCGTGAAGTGCGGCCTAGTCACAGAGGCTGCATTATTCCTCAGGTGGAAAGAACAAACCCCCCTCTCTCCCACCCCCCAGTTAAACAGAACAATCTTCTCCATCCACACCCACAAATCCCAGCGCCCTGTCTAAACACACAAGCAGGACTCTGGGATTGAGAACAAGCCTTTCCCCCAGGCTCAGGAATTTGAATTTCAGCTCCCTCTCCCTCCTGAGTGCTTCACAGTGAGAGGGAGAGAGACTGGGAATGCTGCAATCAGGATCCCACAGGGAGTCCCACACTGCAGGAGGACACCTCCCCCCCCCCCCAGAGCCTCTGTCTCTATCCCCCTACCCCCCTCCACTGAGCACCCAACACTCCCCACCCCTTCTCTGTTCACCCTGTTTCTCTCTCTCTACCCCACCCTCCTTCCCCTCCATCTTTTTATGTTTAAAGCATGGGGCTCTGTCATAGTGTGAGGAATATGGGGCAGGGGGACGGGGCAGGGGGACGGAGCATGAGTGCACAGCAAGATCCCACACACACACAGCTTGAACACGGCCAGATACAAAGTGATTTTGAAGTGAGGATTGGGGTAAAGTGAGTGGGAAATGAGGGAACCACACGTCTCCCTCTCTTTCCCCTCCATCTCTCCCCCACCGCAAATGAAAATAATAAGTCACTCCAGCATTGGTGCTGTTTGTACATTCGATCTGAACAGGGAACCTTCCACTTCGAGCAGAGTCACACCCTTCTCCCATTCCCTCTGTCTCTCGCTGTTTCTCTCTTTCTCTGCCTCTATCTCTGAACATGTCCAGCCCCCTCTGTGTCTCTTTTGCTTTCCCCCCAGATCTATATATATATCCAATACCCCATCTTTGCCCCGGTCTCTCTTACTCTGGATAATCTGTCCTGATCTCTGCTCTGTTTCTCCGTCTGGGGATGAATGGGGATTAAAATGCTCTCTCTGATAAGTTTCTGTCTGACCATTTCAAATAATGACGTGTTGTGAGCCACGTTTGCTATTTCTCAGTGATTTCCATGGGGAAATGGGGAGGGAAGCTCCTGCAAAGCCACATCTCTCTCTCACTGCAATGTGGCAGCAGCCACATTCCAATATCTTTATATTGGGAAAAAATCTATTCAAACACAACAGCACAGATTCAGCCTCAGTCACACAGCCGCTGGTTACAAATCCCACCTTCTGGGAGGGTGTGAGTGAGGGTCTTTTCCCCAGAGACTGGGGAGCTGGGCTGTGAGTGCAGAGCAGAGGACCCACCCCTAACCCACCCCCCCCTCCAGTGTGTCTCCTCTCCCTGCCCCTCTGCCTTTGATCTCCCTCTGTTACCCTCCCTTTCTCTCTCTCTCCCTCCCTGATAACTCACAATCAAAGGAGAAAGATGGGAGAGAGAGAGAGATAGCAGGAAAACCCACAATCACATCCCCAATCCGATGGAATAAAGCGGCTGCTGCAGGTTTTATTCGGCTGCTTTTCTCTCTCTCTCTGTCTGTCTCTCCTTCCCCCACTCCCTGTCTTTCTCTGTCTCTGTCTGTCTTTCCCTCCCTCCCTGTCTCTCTCTTTCTCTCTCTCTGTCTTTCCCTCCCTGAAATTAAATCAAAAAAATTCACATTGGTGTTTTCCATCACATTTTATTGAAAGATGAAATATAGACAGGAATGTCTGGGGAGAGAGAGAGGGGAGGGGTGCTGGGATTGGTAAGAACGCTGGAGAGACAGAGACAGGGAAATTATGAACGCCCCCCCATCCAAATAGAAATTCCTGGGAAAAGAGGGAGGAGAATCTGGAGTCACACAGCACAGAAACAGGCCCTTCGGCCCACCAGGTCTATGCTGGCCATCAAATTCCAATCTATACTCCCCCCATTCCCCAGCACTCGCTGCACAGCCTACGATGCCTCGGCGATTGAAGTGCTTTAATTTACCCGACCCCGTTTACACTTCTTCCTTTGAACCCACTTTGCGGTCCGTGAGCGAGATTTTGTTTAATAAAGTGTGGTCACTGTTGCAGTGCGAGCAAAGGCCACAGGCCCAGTGTGTGCACAGCAAGATCCCACAACAACAGCAGCAGCAGCAACAATGTGAACCTGAATCAAATGGGACACAGTCCTCCCCAACACACCCCCAACACTCTCGCCTGCTGTGAGCCCCCTTCCCCACTCACTACCCTGTGTGTCTCATCCCAAATTCCCAGAAAGGGTTGAACTCCCTCTTAAAACGAAGCCAAACCCTTTTTAAAACACAATCTCTGTGGTGCTCTGGAAGATCCCAGAAGGTGCAGTTCGCTGTGTTGAGTGTGTTTTAATTTGGGAAATGTTTATACAGAGGGAGAGTGAGGCAGAGAGGGGCTGAGGCTGTGAAATCCACCCCCCCCCCCCTTCGCCCCGGGACCCTCAGAATTGAATCATAACATGTAGGGCCACACGGGGGCTCAGTGGTTGGCGCTGCTGCCTCACAGCTCCAGGGACCCGGGTTCAATTCCCAGCTCGGGTCACTGTGATCCTGTGTCTCTTCCCCCACCCCCTCACTGCACCCCCACAAACCTCACCTCTTGCTGTATTTTCCTGTTTTCCTCCTCACTCTCCCCCTCTCTCTCTCCCACTCCCTCCATCTTTCTCTCTCACTCCCTGTCTGCCTTTCTCTCTCTCTCCGTCCATCTTTCTCTCTCTCTCTCCCTCCATCTTTCTCTGTCTTTCTCTCTCTCTCCCTCACACTGTTTCTCTCTCTCTTTCTCCCTGCCTGTCTCTCTCTCTCTGTCTTTCCCCCTCTTTCTCTTTCTGTCTCTCTCTTTCTCTCAGAGACTGGGAATGCTGCAATCAGGATCCCACAGGGAGTCCCACACTGCAGGAGGACACCACCCACCCCCAGAGCCTCTGTCTCTATCCCCCTACCCCCCTCCACTCAGCCCCCGACACTCCCCACCCCTTCTCTGTTCCTCTCTCTACCCCACCCTCCTTCCCCTCCATCTTTTTATGTTTAAAATGTGGGGCACTGTCACGGTGCGGGGAATATGGGGAGGGGAGGAGGGGAGACAGAGAGCATGAGGGCACAGCAAGATCCCACACACAGTCTGAGCAGGGCCAGATACAAAGTGATTTTTAAATGAGGATTGGGGTAAAGTGAGTGGGAAATGAGGGAACCACACGTCTCCCTCTCTCTCCCTCCACACGAGAGACCCCCAGATCCTGTGTCTCTTCCCCCACCCCCTCACTGCACTCCCCCACAACCCTGACCTCTTGCTGCCCTTTCCTGCTTTCCCTCACTCTCCCGTCTCTGTCTCTCTCTCTCCCTTTCTCTCTCCCTTTCTTTCTCTCTGTCTCTCTCTAATATGGTTATGAAGTTGCATCTAGGGTAAAACATCTGGTGTTTGACAAATGTAAATATTGAAAAGAAATGCTGAGAAAACCAAACCAAACCATCCAGCGTTGTGTCTTTAGAAAGCCTGTGTCTTTGTGCTGGGGATTTTAAACTGCAGAAAGCAGGCTGCCGAAGACAACTTTACAACATTTGTGTCCAAAGCAGCAGCCAGAGTCCCAGCAGAGCAAAACAGGCTTTGAATTGGGTCAATGATTTTAAAACAAGCTCTCAAACACACACAACCAATTGCATTCAAATTGGAGCGTTGGTGACAGCCTCAAGCCACTCAAATTGCAGGAATACTGTGAGGAAATTCTGGGTATTTAAACCCGGGACAGGGGGAAATAACGGGGAGGGAGCGACCTTGCTGCCTCTTTAGATTGAAGGAGGGAGAGTCTGATACTGAATCCTGCAGTAACAGCTTCATCACATCACCATCTAAATAGAAGCAGAAACCAACTCAGAAAGTATTCCAGACCCAAGCAGCAGAAGAAAGTTCACACTTCCAACAGACGCCTGGTATTATATTATTTGAGAGTGACTCTATTCTGTAATGATTTATTTCATTATTCCTGAGTGAGTCTTGTCATTGGAACAGCATTCTACTGGGGAGTTTATTCAGTTTGTTCATTGTTTTAATAAGGTTGTCACCCAGTCTAAATTAAAGACCTGTTAGTTGTTCCTGATACAGAGAGTGTCAGATCCTGCTTTAATTTACCAATTCCTCCGACAGCACAAAGCTGTGCGGGTTCGGTGGATTGGCCGTGTTAAATTGACCCTAGTGTCAGGGGGATTAGCAGGTTAAAAGTGTGGGGTCATGGGAATAGGGCCTGGTTGGGATTGTGGTCGGTACAGACTAGATGGGCCGAATGACCTCCTTCTGCACATCTGTCTAAAACCAGTAGCTTCCTCCTGTCTCACACACACTTAAGATTACGAGGCAAGGTGTATCTCTTTGGGGGGGTTACAAAATAGCGCAGAGGGAAACATCACCTCAGCGTGGTAACAATATTTATAATCCCACAATCACACCCCCACCCTCCCTTAGTCAATGAATGAATGATTCAAATGACAATGAAGGTAATTCTGCACAGCAAGATCCCACTGCCAGTCCCACGATGGAGGAGGGCAGCCCCAGACTCTGTGTCTCTTTCCCCCTGCCCCTCCTGAGACCCTCTCACACCCCTCCCCCCCACACCCTCTCTGTTTAGCTCTCCCTCCATTTCTCTGTCTCTCTCTCTGCCTCCTCCGCCTCCCCAACATCTTTCCTGTTTAAAGTTCTGCTCACGGTCACAGTGCGAGGAATAGGGAGCCAGACCCACCTGTGTGCACAGCAAGATCCCACACACACAACCTGGTGAGGGCCAGATTAAATAAATGTTGTGGGTGAGGACTGCAGGAGAGTGTGTGGGAAATGGGATCCACTCCTCTCTCTCTCTCTCTCTCTCTTCCCAAATTAAATTGACAACAATTCACATTGGTGTTTTCTTAAACATTTTATTGAAAGATGAAATATGGACAGGAATGTCTGGGGAGAGAGAGAGAGGGGAGGGGTGCTGGGATTGGTAAGAACGCTGGAGAGACAGAGACAGGGAAATTCTATACCCACCCCCCATCCAAATAGAAATTCCTGGGAAAAGAGAGAGAGAAAAGAATCTGGAGTCACACAGCACAGAAACAGGCCCTTCGGCCCACCAGCTCCATGCTGGCCATCAAATCCCAATCTATCCTCCTCCCATTCCCCAGCACTTGCTCCAGAGCCTACGATGCCTCGGCGATTAAAGTGCTTGAATTTACCCGACCCCTTTTCAAGCTTTTTCCTTGAACCCACTTTGCGGTCCCTGGGCCAGATTTTGTTTGAAAATAAAAAGTGCGGTCGCTGTTGCAGTGCAGCCAAAGGCCACAGGCCCAGTGTGTGCACAGCAAGATCCCACAGCAGCAGCAGCAATGTGAACCTGAATCAGATGGGACACAGTCCTCCCCCCACCCCCCACTCTCTCGCCTGCTGTGAGCCCCCTTCCCCACTCACTACCCTGTGTGTGTGTGTGTGTGTGTGTGTCTGCATCATCCCAAATCTCCAGAAAGGCCGGAACTCCCTCTTAAAAGTAACCCTTTTTAAAACTAAAATCACTGTGGTGCACAGCAAGATCCCACAAAGTGCAGTCAGCTGTGTTGAGCGTTTTTTAAATTTGGGAATTGTTTATACAGAGTGAGGGAGCCAGAGAGGGGCTGAGACAGTGAAATCCCTCTCTCAGGACCCTCAGAATTAAACTGGAGACCCTGTCCCTCACTGAAACCCCCCCTCCCTCTAACAGCCTGTGTCTCTCCCCCTGCATCTAACCCACAACTCCAGCTGTTTCCATCCCTCCCTCTTCCTCTCTCTCCCTGCCTCTCTGTCTCCACCTGTTTCTGCTCGAGAAGAGACAGGGAGAGAGAGAACAGGGAGAGAGAGAGACGGGGAGAGACAGAGATAAAGCGAGAGAGACAGATATTTGATAATTAATTGTGTATGGTCGCATTATTGAGTGTGGTTTAATTTGGTGATTTTTTTATACAGAGAGGCAGAGAGAGAGGTGAAGACAGTGACATTCTCTCCCTGGCACCCTCGCAAGTTCAAAGACACAAAAGCTGCAGACACTCTCACACACAAACTGGGTTTGGTAAGTTTCCCAATCTCTGCAGCTTCCCATGTGGCCCAGGGTTTGAATTGAAATTTAAAAGCAGCTTGGAGAGACTGCAGGATTTTTGAGTTGAGTTTCTCCCCCCCCCTCACCCTGTAAATATAAAATAGAAATTCCTGGATTACAATATTCCCTTGGACAGAGCAGAGGGAATGTGTGAGTGGTGTGTGTGTGTGTCTGAGACCTAGGCTGGATTTGGGAATATCTGCCTGCTGAAGAGGGTCAGTGAAACCATCCTGGCTGAATATCTCATCGCTAAAGGGTCACAGAGAGAGATATCTGATCAATAAATGTGTTACTGAACCCACTCTGGATGCTCCCTCTATCTCTGTCTTTCTCACTAACTTCATTGCAGTGTTAATGTAAGCCTTGTGACACTAATAAATAAACTTTAAATCTTTCAACTTTAAAAACTCTCTCTTTCTGTCTCTCTCAGTAACTGCAGCGTTAATGTGAGCCTTACTTGTGACAGGAATAATCAAACTTTAAAACTTTAAACATCCTCTCTGTCTCTTTATCTCTCTGTCTCTTTCTGTCTCTTTATCTATGTCTCTGTCTCTGTGTGTCTCTGCCTCTCTCTGTCTCTCTCAGTAACTTCATTGCAGTGTTAATGTAAGCCTTACTTGTGACACTAATATATAAACTTTAAAACTTTCAACTTTAAAAACGCTGTCTGTGTGTCTCTGTCTCAATTCAGACACTAGTTCAGTGCCAGGTTGAGAGGGGGTCAGTATTGAGCAGAATGGGAGGCAGTTTGATACAAAGTTTGCAGAAACTGCAGCGAGTGTTTGTAAACATGTTGGGGTTTGTGGAAAGGTCAGTGTGTAACAAGCTGAGGGAAGGTGTTTCCACTTCACATGTGGCTACTTTTTGGCAATGGGAGTTACCTTTGCATCTACAGGGAGCTCTGAAGCCTCATGGCTTTCTGCCTGCCTCTGTTTGAACAGTTTAATATGAGACCTCTGGCCCTTGTTGGGAATATCAGTCTCCCAGAATACCAGTATACCTGACTGCCCACCTCCCCCCTGCCCGCCACCCCCAGCCCCCAACCCTGTGTGTGTGTTGTCCCAAGTCTGGAGACTTCCGCACAGTCCCCTGAAAGGTTTAAACTGCCTCTGAGAAAACACCCTTTTTAAAACAAAATCCCCAGCAAGATCCCACAAGGTGCAGTCAGCTGTGTTGAGTGTTTTGTAATTTGGGAAAAGTTTATACAGAGAGAGAGAGAGGCAGAGAGGGGCTGAGACAGTGAAATCAAACCCCCCGGGACACCCAGAATGAAAATCACACAGCACAAAATCCCAGGATTGCCCCTTTCCAGGTTTTACTGAGAGATTGTCCAACTAAATATTAATTCCTGGGAAAAAGAGGGAGAGAGAGAGAATAAAGAGAGGCAGATAGCGGAAGGAAATGGAGAGAAAAGCAGAGAGAAATAGACAGAATGGGGGAAAAGCTGTGGAGAGGATGAAATGAAAATCTGAACATCTGTAAACTGAATTGTAAAGGCCTCTGTGAATTTTATTCAACAATTAGGTTCATTGCTCTGTCTCCGACCCCTGTTATTTTAGATTTAAAACAAACTTATAGACAGTTTCATACATAATTTACTCTGCCACCCACCAAAGGGTTAACGTGTTTGTGACTAATTGCAAAGCCGGGATATTTTAACCCCAGCATTTTAAACTCCAGCCCCCCACACATCCCACAATCGAACCAGAACTGGTTCATCCGAGGAAGCGAGATTAAATTTAAACCTGGATCAGGGTAATAAAGAGACGACAACTCACTTGCAGCCTATAGAACAGGCCTCAGTCCATCCATCCTCCTCTGGAGAAAAGCCCCTTGTCCAAGGATCCCGAGTCATGTTGCAGTCTTCAAAATTCAAATTCCTGGGGAGAAGAGAAAATAATTAATTAAAGTACAAGAAAATGTTTAAATTAAATAGCACAAGAGCCCAGGATTCCCCCTTCTAAGATTTCACTGAGAGATTGTCTAACTAAATATGAATTCCTTGGGAAGAGATAGAATATAATTAATTTAAATACAAGAAAATGTTTAAATTGAATCCACAAGAGCCCAGGATTCCCCTTTCTCAGTTACACAATCTCTCAGTAAAATCTAAATATTAATTCTTGGGTAAAAGAGAGAGAAATATATTAAAATACCAGAAAATGTTTAAATTAAATCGCACAAGAGCCCAGGATTCCCCTTTCTCAGATTTTACTGAGAGATTGTCCAACAAAATATGACTTCCTGCGAAAAAGAGGGAGAGGGAGGGAATAAAAAAGAGAGACAGATAGAGGAAGGACAGGGAGAGAAAGAGAGAGAGAAATAGACAGAATGGGGGAAAAGCTGCAGAGAGGACACAATGAAAGTCTGAACATCTGAAAACTGAATTATAAAGGCCTCTATGAATTTTATTCAACAATTAGGAACAGCGCTCTGTCTCCCATCCCTGTTATCTTGGATTTAAAACTAACTTTTAGACAGTTTCATATTACAGATATTTAATTCACTCTTTGCCACCCAGCAAAGGGTTAACCTGTTTGTGACTAATTGCAAAGCCGGGATATTTTAACCCCAGGGTTTTAAACTCCAGCCCACCCCACAATCGAACCAGAACTGGTTCGTCCGAGGAAGCGAGATTAAAATTAAACCTGGATCAGGATAATAAAGAGACAACAAGTCACATGCGGCCTATAGAACAGGCCTCAGTCCATCCATCCTCCTCTGGAGAAAAGCCCCTTGTCCAAGGATTCCGAGTCATGTTGCAGTCTTCAAAATTCAAATCCCTGGGGAACAGAGAAAATAATTAATTAAAATACAAGAATTCTTTAAATTAAATAGCACAAGAGGCCAGGATTCCCCCTTCTCAGTTACACAATCTCTCAGTAAAATCTAAATATTAATTCTTGGGGAAAGAGAGAGAAAATAATTAAAATACAAGAAAATATTTAAATTAAATAGCACAGCAAAAACCCAGGATCTCCTCTCAGTTACACAATCTCTCAGTAACACCCAAACACAACAAGTCAGTTGTAAAGCAGAGACTAAAGAGTTAGGGTGGCACGGTAGCACAGTGGTTAGCACTGCTGCTTCACAGCTCCAGGGACCTGGGTTCGATTCCCGGCTTGGGTCACTGTCTGTGTGGAGTTTGCACATTCTCCTCGTGTCTGCATGGGTTTCCTCCGGGTGCTCCGGTTTCCTCCCACAGTCCAAAGATGTGCGGGTTAGGTTGATTGGCCATGCTAAACATTGCCCTTAGTGTCCTGAGATGCCTAGGTTAGAGGGACTAGTGGGTAAATATGTAGGGATATGGGGGTAGGGCCTGGGTGAGATTGTGGTCGGTGCAGACTCGATGGGCCGAATGGCCTCTTTCTGTACTGTAGGGTTTCTATGATTCTATGAGACAGTTCCCTCCCTGTGTGTTTCTCTCTCTCTCTCTATTCCACTCTCATTCAGATCTCGCTCCCTCTGATATGAAACATTAAATCTGGATCAGGTTAATAAACAGACACAACTCACTCAGGGTGAAGCCTGAGCAACAGGCCTCAGTCAGCCCTCCCTCTGGAAGAAGCTCCTCTCCTTCATCCTGGTCACAAACATTCCCGTCCTTTGGATCCTCGACACATCCCCAGTTTTCAAAATTCCTCAGGAGAAAAAGAGATAAAAATTGGTTAAAAAGAGAGAGAAAAAGAGACACGGCCATTTTAACAATAAGACACACAACATATCACAGCGAGGAGTCCAGCATTTCCATTCAAGTCCATTCAGCATCATGTCCACACAAGCAAAGCACAGGTCAAAAAGCAGATTGACACACACACTGACACACACACACACTGAATCAGAGTGGGAATGTTTTCAGTGCAGGGGGATTATTGGTGTGGGGACTGAAGGCTCTCAGATTCACATTTATCCTGAGTGTGCTGGATGCAAACCCCACCCTGAGTCTCTGACATGTTTACAATGTCTGTCTCTCTATTGAGATGCTAATTCACCCCCCCTCCCCCTCTCACCCCAGAGGAGTTTGTGGCAATGTCAGACTGACTCTTGATATGTTAATGCAGGGAGGCAATGGATTCTGCAAGTTCCTGTCTTTAGTTTCTTTAGTTTAGTTTCAAACTTTATTTCTTTTCCCCTGTTGGTCGTGTTCGTCCATTTCAAACACCCCCTGACCCCCCCACAGCAGCCCTGAAAATCCTTGCAGCCGCTCCCCACAACCCAGCGAGTGGAGGGGGAATGGGGATGTGTGAGTGAGTGTATTGGGGGGATTGTGTCAGTGTGTGTCTGTCTATCCCCCCCTCTCTGCTCACACTTCCTGCCCAGCCTGCTGAAGACAGGGAAAGAATGGGAGTTGAACAAAGCCTCCTCTCTGCCTCCATTTTCAAAGGATTTGCCCCTTTCTCACACCAGTTTTGTCCATTGAGCTGTCCCTATCAATTGGAAAAAAGTTTTATTAATCTCCCTGTGAGATATGAAGTCACTAATTACTAAATACAGGCAAAAACATCCCATCATTATACAGGGAGGTTCAATGGGATTTTAAACTGAAATCCTCGGATGTCAATTCCTTAGGTTAAAAGTTTCTAATTCATTAATATGGATTAAATTAAAAGCGGCCAGTATATTCTCACCAGCTGCTTTCTGTTAACTCTCCCCCTTATCACCGGTGGTTCGCACTGCTGCCTCACAGTGCCAGGGACCCGGGTTCGATTCCCGGCTTGGGTCACTGTCTGTGCAGAGTCTGCACGTTCTCCCCGTGTCTGCGTGGGTTTCCTCCGGGTGCTCCGGTTTCCTCCCACAGTCTGA